>NW_020664762.1:111090-257133 GCF_002925995.2 Terrapene triunguis
GAGCCCCCTCCTGCACTCCAAACCCCTCATCCTTGGCCCCACCCCAGAGTCCACATTTGCAGATGGAGCACTCACCCCCTCCCACACCTCAACTGCCTTGCATCAGCCCAGAGTCCCCTCCTGCACCCCAAACCCCTCATCCCCAGCCTCACCCCTCCCACACCCCAACCCCCTGCCCCAGCCTGGAGCCCCCTCTCACATCCTGAACCCCTAATTTCTGGACCCACCCTGGAGCCCGCACCTGCTCCCACACTCCAACCCCCTGCCTGAGTGAAAATGAGCGAGTGGGTGAGGGTGAGGGAGAGCGGGCAACAGAGGAAGGGGGATGGAGTGAGCGGGGTGGGGCCTCGGGAAAGGGGCAGGGCAGGGGTGTCTGGTTTTCTGCAACTCGAAAGTTGGCAACCCTATCCAAGGATCGCAAAGCATATTACAAACATTTATGATTTAAGCTTTTCCAAACCTCTGGGAGATAGGAAAGGATTACTGTCCCCTTTTTATCAGCTGGTAAACTGACTTGCAGATAGGTTAAGTGACTTTGCTACCTGAGCCCAGAATAGAATCCAGGTTCCCTGGGGCCCAGTCCTGTTCTTTAATCACCTTCCTCTTAGAAGAGCACCTTAATCAAACACATCTTTTTTATATCCTCCAACTATAAACATTAGTTGTGGGTGAAGATTTCAATCTCACCTTAACCCACAATCTATACAGAATAGGGACATTTCAGTATTTTTAAAAGCAATGAAGATTTTTTTTTTAAAATGTGAATTTTCAAAGCACTTTAATCTCTTAAATGCCTTGAGAGAATGTAACCAAGGAGTTAGTTATTGCCCATTCTATTCTTCAGTACACTTCATATTCAGTCAGATTTCTTTATGGTCTCTAAAGGCCTGATCCAGCTCCCACTGAAGTTCTTCCATTAACTTCAGTGAGAACTGGACTGGATCTGAAGTCACCTTCACTAAATATACTCAAGATGTAGAGTCAGAATTCTGATCTCCTCTCTTGCACCATTTATATTTATTGGTGTCCCAATGTTTTTCAGGCATTAGAAGGCTAGAAGATTAGTGTAGTTCTTCTTAAAACACTGTGCTGAAGAAATGAAGTGACACATTGATGAGTACTATCTGTCTTAAATACCGCTACAGTGCTACCAAGTAGCCAAAGTACAACCAGCCACCCTGGCCTTTATTTGACCAAGGAAGCACTTTTTCAACTTATCCCATCAGATCTTTTCTGCATTTATCTTACCTCCTTGCCTTTTGATTACTAGCCCTCCAAAACCAATCTTTCTAAAGTAATCCCTAGAAGATGCAGGCTCAGAAATGTCAATATTTAACTTCAAAATTTTCACAGGATGTGACAGATTGTTACTTAGGGTCATATATTGATTATTTTTAATCAATACACACAACTCCCACTGAAATCAAATTGAGTCCCTTCATGGATCAAGGGTCTTCCAGGGGGCCTGAGGGTGCTAAAAAGCTCCTGCCAGATAGATTTAGTGTATTTGTTTTTAATTTAAATTTTAGACATATTCTTAGAAATTATAATTGTTATATAAGTGAAAGCAAGGGGATATTTACCAATAATGTTAAAATACAGCACAACTTACTAACTTATTAAATATAAATAAATTAACTACTGATTCAGTGGTACAGTATTTCTTGAGTTATGCCCTATAATTAGATTGCTTAAGAGACTAGTATGTTTATCTAGAGAAGATGCTACATGTAAGAGCTGTATCCATACATCTAAATCCGCCAAACTCTAAGGGTATGTCTACACTACAGGATTAATCCGAATTTAGATAATTCGAATTTGGGAAACAGGTTGTATAAATTCGATTGTGCGCGGCCACACTAAGCACCTTAATTCGGTTTTTAACCACATTAATTCGGTGGTGTGCGGCCACACTACCCCATTAATTTAAACACAGTAATTCGGTGGTGTGCGGCCACACTAACCCTAATTCGAATTAACAAAATCGATTTAGGCTCTACTCCGTTCGTCGAGGTGGAGTACAGAAATCGATTTAAAGGGCCCTTTAATTCGAATTAACTGGCTCTGTAGTGTGGACGGGTGAAGGGTTAATTCGGATTAACGCTGCTAAATCCGAATTAATCCCGTAGTGTAGACCAGGCCTAAATGTGAGACCAGAAGCTAAAATGAAGGATGCACAAACATAAGAACACAAGAACATATGAATGGCCATACTGGGTCAGATCAAAGGTCTATCCAGCCCAGTATCCTGTCTACCACAGTGGCCAATGCCAGGTGCCCCAGAGGGAGTGAACCTAACAGGTAATGATCAAGTGATCTCTCTCCTGCCATCCATCTCCACCCTCTGACAAACAGAGGCTAGGGACACCATTCCTTACCCATCCTGGATTATAGTCAATAATGGACGTAACCTCCATGAATTTATCTAGTTCTCAGGCAAGGAGTTCCACAGGTTGGCTGGGTGCTGTGTGAAGAAGAACGTCCTTTTATTTGTTTTAAACCTGCTGCCCATTAATTTCATTTGGTGGCCCCTAGTTCTTATATTATGGGAACAAGTAAATAACTTTTCCTTATTCACTTTCTCCACACCACTCATGATTTTATATACCTCTATCATATCCCCCCTTAGTCTCCTCTTTTCCAAGCTGAAAAGTCGTAGCCTCTTTAATCTCTCCTCATATGGGACTCATTCCAAACCCCTAATCATTTTAGTTGCCCTTTTCTGAACTTTTTCTAATGCCAGTATATCTTTTTGAGATGAGGAGACCACATCTGTATGCAGTATTCAAGATGTGGGCGTACCATGGATTTATATAAGGGCAATAAGATATTCTCCGTCTTATTCTCTATCCCTTTTTGAATGATTCCTAACATCCTGTTTGCTTTTTTGATTGCGTGGACATCTTCAGAGAACTATCCACGATGACTCCAAGATCTCTTTTCTGATTAGTTGTAGCTAAATTAGCCCCCATCATATTGTATGTATAGTTGGGGTTATTTTTTCCAATGTGCATTACTTTACATTCATCCACATTAAATTTCATTTGCCATTTTGTTGCCACTCACTTAGTTTTGTGAGATCTTTTTGAAGTTCTTCACAGTCTGCTTTGGTCTTAACTATCTTGAGCAGTTTAGTATCATCTGCAAACTTTGCCACCTCACTGTTTACCCCTTTCTCTAGATCATTTATGAATAAGTTGAATAGGATTGGTCCTAGGACTGATCCTTGGGGAACACAACTAATTACCCCTCTCCATTCTGAAAATTTACCATTTATTCCTACCCTTTGTTCCCTGTCTTTTAACCAATTCTCAATCCATGAAAGGATCTTCCCTCTTATCCCATGACAACTTAATTTACGTAAGAGCCTTTGGTGAGGGACCTTGTCAAAGGCTTTCTGGAAATCTAAGTAGACTATGTCCACTGGATCCCCCTTGTCCACATGTCTGTTGACCCCTTCAAAGAACTCTAATTAGATTAGTAAGACATGATTTCCCTTTACAGAAATCATGTTGACTTTTGCCTAACAAGTTATGTTCTTCTATGTGTCTGACAATTTTATTCTTTACTAAAAATAAGTATACAGCAATCTTGTGCTAGATAGTTTTGACAAACAGCATTTTCTTCAGCTTCTGTTCATGACTCAGCATTCCTATTATGTGAATGGGCTAGACTTACATATAGAGGTGAAAGTAAGCCGGTACGGTCCGGTACGGCGTACCGGCAAGAGTCAGTACACCGTGCCGGACCGCACCGGCTTCCGCGGTGGGGATTTAAAGGGCTCTGGGCTCCGCGCCAAGCCCTTTGAATCCCACCCGCAGCTCCGGCAGCCGGGCTGGGACTGGGATTTAAAGGGCTCCGAGCTCCCGCGGCTGCGGGCAGCCCAGTGCCCTTTAAATCCCGCCCGCGGCTCCGGCAGCTGGGCTGGGGCCGGGATTTAAAGGGCTCAGAGCTCCCTGCCGCAGCGGGGAGCTCAGAGCCCTTTGAATCCCACCTGCAGCTCCGGCAGCTGGGCTGGGGCCAGATTTAAAGGGCTCAGAGCTCCCGTGGCTGCAGAGAACCCAGAACCCTTTAAATCCCGCCCGCAGCTCCGGCGGTTGGGCTGGGGCCGGGATTTAAAGGGCTCAGAGCTCCCCCAGCGGCAGGAGCTCCGGGCCCTTTAAATCCCGGCCCCAGCCCAGCAAGGCTCGGGGTTCCCCACAGCCGTGGGAGCTCCGGGCCCTTTAAATCCCGCCTGCAGCTCCGGCAGCCGGAGCTGCGGTGGGGATTTAAAGGACCCGGAGCTCCGCAGCGGCCGGAGCCCCAGGCCCTTTAATTTGCCCCTGAGCCCCGGGGGCTCCCAGCCACTTCTGCAGCTGGGAGCCACGGATTGATTTAAAGGCCCTGGGGCCCCCAGCCACAGCCGGTGCCCCAGGGCCTTTAAATCTTGAGAGGCCCCGCCTCTTCCGGTCGAGGCCATGACTCTTCTGGATGAGGCCACGCCCCCCTCAGGACTCCGGCAGTACCGGTAAGTCCTGTAAGTTACTTTCACCCCTGCTTACATATTCAAATGCCTCTTGTATGTGTTTTGCATTAAATATTCATTTATTTCTCATATTCTATATCTGTTCTGAACTTCAAAATTTACTTTTTCAGACCAAGATGTCTTAAAACTTCAAAATAAATTTAAGTGGCTCAAGACCACCAATCTTATTTATAATGTAGTGGCTTTCCACCTCTCTGAGCTGATCTCTAACACTCTTTATTACTCAGAAATTCAGACACAAACCATATTCATTTAGAAGGCATTTTTAAATTAGCCTTATTAAAAATCATGCTTAAATTATGTTCTAAATTGACAGGGAGCCATAAAACTGTGCAGGTCTGGATCTTTCTGATCCATATCTTTTCCTTTAAAAAAGAACAAACAAAATGATACAGAGTTTCAAATTATGAGGTTTTTCAAACTTTCCAGATAACATTTTCCTCGTTATACCACAGTGAATTTAATGTCTAGAATCATAGAAATGTAGAAAAGGGTTGGAAGGGACCTCAAGAGGTCATCTAGTCCAGCCCTTGCACTGAGACAGGATCATTTGATTAGTTGACAGGAAGAGAGGATATTCTGACTTAGTTGGGCTTTAGGAATATTATTATTCTTTTATTGGATTCAGCTTTCCTGGTGGTTTCACGTTTGAACCAAGAGCCCCCTAGTAAATATGTAATATCAGCAATCATTAGTTTGAGCAGCATGTTTGTGCCACACTTCCCTTCACTGGAATTTAGCAATATGAAATATGACTGCATTTCTATATTACCAGCTTTGAACTCTTTAAACAAAAACAGCTGCCCCAATAAGTCCCAGCCTTAGCGCAGTAGTATTCACGGGTTTAGTCTATCAATTTCTTTAGGAAGACTGCCAAAGACTCAGAGCCTTGCAGTGACAACTCTTCTGGTGAAAGCTGTATGTGAAATCTGATCAAGACTTGAGTGATTTTTCTGGGTCCAGAAACGCTAAACCTCTAAGGTCTCTCTCATGTTTTGCTGCCATATACTTCTACTCAAAATCACAGGAGACGCAGTAAGAAGTCCCTTACCCTAGTCTGATAAAACAATACAGAGCATCCATCTCCTAAGCATAGTGCAAAATATACAATAAAACTTTCCCACAGCCACTGATCAATGTCTAAACAATTTTTAGACACAAACTAATACATGGGCGCTCTTTAAATGTTCACTCATTCAGCATGACGATGAATGAAGATTTTTAGTTCTAATTTAACCATTAAAACTAGTCTCTCCTACAGTCTGGCTACTGCCAAAGCAGCCTCAGAGGCTCATCACAAGGTTGAAATGCTCATGTGCTGTTTATTACTTGTGCCCCACTGTCATGGGGGCATCGCAAGCACAAGCTGCTTCCTGCTGAATAAGAGCTCTGGGGTGATAAGAACTTGATCCGCCCTGTTGAATCAAGGGGTCGTCCCCTTTCTCACAGCCCTGTTTGGGAATATCACAGGTAGTCCCCACCATCCTACTTAACAGGAAACCTTTATTCACTCTCCTCCCCCTCACTCAGGTCACAAATACATGCAGCAGTTCTGAACACAATACTTACCTCTGCTCCCTGCCCTGAAGGATGAAATCCTACCAGTTAGTTCGGAGCAAGAATTTGGGGTTGTGAAAAGAAGGCTGCACAGTGAGTCTTGGGCCGTGCGGCCATTTTATTGAAACTAATACATGTATTGGAACCTTCAATTTGCTCGAACTGGCCCTGCCTCTTTCTTTTAAAAGCCCAAACCAAAACACTTACCTGTGTAGGCAGGTCACTTGGGTTAAGGTCTGGCACCCCACCATCTGAATGGCGAGACCTGTACCGTCCCTCAGAGTCTGCATTTCGAAACCGATCCTCTGTGTTGCTTGCCGCTTCAGATGCCTCTGGCTGTGAGCCGTCAACCTCCATAGGCGTGTGGTGTCCATTCTCCTGCTCTGAATTCTGG
Organism: Terrapene triunguis; assembly: GCF_002925995.2. Classification (NCBI taxonomy): domain Eukaryota; kingdom Metazoa; phylum Chordata; order Testudines; family Emydidae; genus Terrapene; species Terrapene triunguis. The sequence continues at coordinate 117,567 of NW_020664762.1, forward strand.
CTGTCTTTGCTTTCCTTGCTGTCCTTACTGGCTGGAGTTCTGGCAATGACCCCAAATTTTCTAGTTCTTTTTCCATTTTGAGCGGCTCTGTCACTTCGCTCCAAGGTAGGCTTTGCTTTGGGTTCACAGCTGTTGCTGTTGTTGCCATTTGATGGAGGAAGAGGGGCTTTGCGCTTAATGCGACGGAACATGATCAGGTAGATAAAGCCGCCATTCCAGCACTGATCAGCCAGGTAGCTGCGAGCAAGAGAAAAGTTTGGATTATAAACAGATTGTCCTATAAAGTTGATATTGCAAGTACAGTCAACGGGTATATATTTTGCTAGGTATTGATGCACTTTCTAACAGGATTCTTTGCCTAGCTAAATTGTTACCAAATGCAATGATACAGTAAAACACCTTGAAGCATCAGCAAATGAGCTCTGCAGTTGGTATTAGAAATTGTGAGATGTTCAGACTCACAAGGGAGTTCTGTGCTCTTGCTTCAAATAAGGCTATTTTGCAAAAAGTCCTAAAAGGTATGCCATGCTCATGGAGAAAATATTCCTCAACACCAAAATGCTTCTTGCATATGAATTAGAGAAGATGCATTTGAAACAGGGAGTTTAAAAAAAACAAACAAACAAACAAACAAAAAGGCTTGGAAACAGGCTAATCACATTTTGGTATTCATGAAAACTGGCAAAAAACACTCAGCTGGTCATCTTCCACAATTCAAACTCTGAATGCGAGACAGGTGTTTAGGCAGCACAATGGGATGACAGAGCATAGCAAAAAACAAAGAAAACATTTTTCCCTCTCCAACGGAAACAAAAAATACCAGCCAGGCTTCACTGGTGCAGCAGCTCACAGTGCTTGCATCTGAAATGCAGCCTTTTCCCTGAGGTACATCTTCAGTTTTGGCTTGGGTACATATGCCCTACCTTGGGGCAAATCCACTGTTTCTGTAAGCAGGCTCCAATTGCCCTAGTACAGCAAAACACTACGCTATAAACTATGATGTACCTACTGGGTCCAATAACAGGACAAGGAAATAAGGTGGATTTCCTTTTATGATGTCTATTCTGGTGGAGAGCTAGGTGATCTGAACTGTGGAAGTAGCAGCCATAAGTAGCAACACACATACTGTATTTACAAACTATCACTCCCACTCTCACCATCTGAGTGACGCTTTACATAACTGTATTTCTACTTCAGGCAAAAAACAATCACCTTTATGGAGCTGCACCTATTTATTCCAAGGGTGAATTTGGGCTCTTGTGTATTTAGGGACAACATATACCTCAACCTAAATTCTTTAAATATTTGGCTTTCAATCCAAGAATGTAACCGAGAGTACAAATAAGCTTGAATTTGTACTTAACGTGTTTGTATGAATCCCTTCTGGTAGGTCCCATGCTAACTTAGGTTACGTTGTCTACTTTGCTGGTGAAAGCAGAAAATGCTTCCAAGAATATCAAACAAACCATTCTCCAATAGCAATGAACATTCACTAATGTGGAGCTGTTGGTAAACGTACAGTAACATCACCTTCTTGAGAGGTGAAAGTAGATGCCAGTAAAAGGAACTACGCTGTAAGGATCTTTAGATGAAATAATATGGCATTTGCGGATGTGAGAGAAGTAGTCAGGGACTGACGGTCAGAGTCACAGAGTCAAAGAGATTAAGGCCAGAAGGGACCCCAAGATCATCCAGTTTGACCTCCTGTATGCACAGGCCACCAACACCACCCAACACCTGCACACTAAACTGAACAACCACAATTAGACCAAAGTATTATAGCCCATAGGAAACTACCATGTGCCACAGGCGGCGGGGAGAAGAGGGGGGGGCAAAAAGTGCACCAGTGTTTGAAGCCCCTGCATTGGGAATTAAGTGAGAGATACCCAGACAATTCTGACATGTGGCCTGCACTCCAGGCAGCAGAGGAAGGTGGAAAAAACTCAAGGGCTCTGCCAAACTGACGTGGGGAAAATTCCTTCCCAACCCCACATATGGAAATCAGTTAGAACCTGAGCATGTGAACAGCCAGCCAGCCAAGCACATGAGAGAATGATTTCCCACCCCAACAGACTTGCACAATACATCTGTACGGTTAATGCTGACCAGCTGTGCTGCCCCCCTCCACCCGCATCCCAGCTGCCATCCAGCTGAGCTGGGCTCGTTGCACTGCCAGAGACGCTCAGAGGGAGCATGCAGGGGAGGAACATGGGAAGCCTAAAGCCAGTTTATGAGTGAGGAGGGGTTTTTTGAGTGGCAAGGGTGAGTGATCGAGTGAGTGGCAAACTTTGGTGGTTGGTTCTTTGGTATTTCTCAATGAATGAAAGAAGGGACTGGGCATTGCTGGGTGAGTGGAGGAGGCACGCTGAGATGGAAGAGGCAATGAAAGCTGGAGAGGGCACTGGTTAGTTGGTAGTTTCAGTTCAGTTCTTCCTTATGGTTAGGTCAGAAAATCCCACCTTCACAACTGGCCCTCGTCAGTAAGGCTCTGATTTTTAAAGGTATTTAGACATTGCTCCACTCAGCACTGCAAGGCCTATGTGATTTAGGAGTCAAACTCTCAGTTTCAAAAGTGACTCAGGCATTTACCCATTAAAAGATCATGGGACTTAGGAGCCCAAATTGTTGAAAATGAGACTAATTAGGCCCCTAAGGCACTTAGGCCCTGCAATGCTGAACGAAACAATGCTTAAATACTTTAAGAAAATTGTGCCTTTATTTCATCAGGGAGACCAATGATTGAAGGAACATGGTAACCACAGACCCCATCTCCTCAGAGATGACCCCTGCAGAACAAGATTGAAGCACGAGTAAGTGGGGCAGGAAAGTCTGTATTGATAATGGCAATGTCGTATCTTCTCAGTGAACATGCAGAGGACTTCAGTCACCACGATTATAAATTCAGCACCTTTCACAAGCACTGTAGTCATTTTTTAAAATAAAAAATAAAAACCGTCTTTCTTTCTCAATCAGCTGGAAGTAGGCAACACAGTACAAGAGCCTATATTAGCGTGGAAAATCTTGGGAGGGTTGGGTCACTAATGCATCCAGAGGAGACTGGATCCAAAGGGTTATATTATAACATTCCAGAAATAAACAGATATTTTGATTATCAAGTTAAGACTTTTTCCTCCCCCCTCAAATCAAGGGAAGAGGGGCAGTTTTGTTCCAGAAACAGTATGGGCTGCCTGGTTTTCACATTTATCTTTCAAGCTCAAATTTCAAGGCAGCCAACAACGTTGATTAAAATTCATGACTTTTGCTTGCAGCAATACCATTGCACTCTGATCCATCACATATAAACTTGATAGCATTGCTTCTCCTGAAGGAGAGAAACAGAAGAGTGTCTCCTGCTCTAATAAGCCTATGGTCTGTTTTGGCTGCCATGCCATTCACATACATACATTTCTTTGCATTAATAACCGCATGCTTTTTTAAGCACTGGTAATACAATACCTCCCTCAGACAAATATAAATTCACCAACAAGATGAAATGACAGAGAATACAGCAGACAAATACCTGTTAAGTCCAGAAAAAATAAAGTTATAAAATGTATTGCAAATGAAGCAATTTTATACAGCAAAACAAAATATGATCTCTCTACCATTTTATATTCTTTTGTGACATGTTAGTTTATCATAACATGTAAGATAAACGCTTTGGGAAAAGGATATAATATTCTAAATGCTCATTTTATAAATATTCAATCCACTGTTGGTTCAAGGATATGCTTAGAGACACAGGGCCAGATTCTCAGCTGGTGTAAATGGATGTAGTTCCCTTGACTTCCATGAAACTACAATGCTTTACTTTATGAAGATCTGGCCCACATACTCCAGTCATGCAATCTGTAGTAACTCACGTTTCTATGCTCCCTTGATTGCTACAGGGCAGTTCTGTGCATGCACTATATTTTTATGAAAGATGAAAACAAGTTGACACAGAAGAACAAATGAGTCTCTCTGAAGAGCAATAACCAGGCCAGCAGCCATATCACTTCAGGCGATGATCTTGTCAGATCTTCCAGGCTTAGGGAAAACTATGTGCTGGAAAAACAGGTGTCGATGATTCAGTAGGTAGCACTGTTCATTCTGAGTCACTGTTGAATCAACGCCCAATCAGACCTGTATTGGAAGAACTATGCTAATGGTGCAACACTCAGCTATCTTTTTGTGGAGATAGACAACCAAGGTCCAGATCATTTGTGGTCATTTAATATAGAGTGTCTTTTTTTTTTTTTTTTTTTTTTAAACAAGGATAAGATTGTTAATCAACTCCTAAGCCAAATTTCAGTTTGGCTAACTACATTCTGCCTACTTAGCTGGCTTCTTTTTCCTTTCCAGCTTCTTTTCCTGCTTTTCTATCTTTAAGCCTGAGGAAGGCGGAAAATCTCCTAAAATTGATCTTAAAGTTGATCTGCTTCAATGCAAGGCAGGAATCAAGGAAGCCTGCCTGCAGAGCTCAGAATGGGCAAAGCAGTAAGTACACTTTCCTATGTCCTGATTGGTATAGACTTGATGGTGTCCAATGACAATCATGCCACAGAAAACTCTCTGATATGTTTTTTGGGGGAGAAATAGGAAAGTTTTTTATTTTTAAAGTATTTCGTGTAACTTAAGACTAATTACATTAATATTAAGATATAATAAACCAGAAAAGATAACAGTAGACTAACGAAAGCATGGGAAAGAAATTAACCTGATCCTACCAAAATGCAATGATTGGTGAGGATCCGCAGTGTTTTTTAATTTCTGTCTCTCTATGAACCTAGGAGCATCCTACGCCAGAAGACAAATAGGGGCTGGATTCAGTAAAGTACCTGTTCAGCTTCTGCACTGCAGAAGCCTCTGCAAAAGTGATGCTGGATCCAAAATTCCACTTGTCAGGGTTTCTAAAGAGCAGAAACCAGACAAACTTTTTACTTAATCTGGCACCAGCAGAGTATTCACTGGGTTTTTAAAAATTCAATTACCAGATGGATTTCAGAAAGTCCAAGATCAGAGTTGCAACGTTAAGTGGGGGTTGTGCGCCACTTATCACAGATTTGGAAGTACTAGCCTCGACAACATACCACAAGGTCTTCATATTACTGATCTTGAAGAATGCAAGACATTTTATTAGCGCATTACACAATGCTGGTAATATGTTACAGAAATAGAATGCTTTACTAGAGCCATATCTGCCCAATTTTCTGTAGCAATGCTGATATTCACCAAATCATTTCACGATGATGCAGAGGGCCCCCCCTCAGACAGAAGAAAACCACAGCTCCCCTGTACAAAGGAGGAGGGCCACAGAGACAACATGCAGGAAGACTGTAACCCAAAGAAAGACTTTTCCTTGTACCTTACTTACAAAGGCAATTAATTACAGACCAGTTTGCAGTATTTGTAATGGATTCAAAACACCTTTCAATACTGCTTTTTTCCAGAAGAGCACTTCGTTGTCTTAAATAAATACAGATAGCACGAATATATTTTGCATTTCTATAGCACCTTCTGAGCATCACAAATGCTAAGCAACCATGAGTGACTATGCACAAACTCCACAATACCCTATGAGACATTACTAAGGATACATACAGCACAAGGTGTGCATGGGCTAGCTTACCTGAGCTAGCTTGAATCCAGTTAGCGTGGGTAACCATGGTAGTGAAGACAGTGCAGAGTGGGCTAGCGAGCAGCGTATGTGTCCCTGCCCATGCTAGCAGGATTCAAGGTAGCTTGGGTAGGCTGATTCCATACGTAGCTTTTGCTGTGTAGACATACCCGAAATGAAGCTGCCAGTGCTGCAGTGCCATTGCACTGTAGATTTCCAGTCTCCTGCACTGCAGCAAGTGGGGTACAGCAACATATTTTAAAACTGCCTAAGTGGTAGGTTAGTACTGCTTTATTTCTATTTTTTAAAACAGATGAGTAAACTGAGGCAGAGAGGTTAAGTCCAAATTATCATAGGATAGCAGCAAAAAAATCAGGAAGAGAACCCAGCACTGAGACACTCTGGTGATGAACACTATAGAAAACCCTAATAGGGATTAACTACATAGAACAAATGAACCCAGGTATCCTTGCTCCCAATTGAAGAGCTAGGACATTCTCCAAGACATCTACTTTGAAACAACCGTTTTCTGACTTGATCTCACTCTCCTAATTCATCTTAGCTAGGGTACAACATCAGTATTGTGGAAGTAGACTATCTAGAATATAGATAGTCACGAGCAGTAGGGGCTGATATGTTCCTTTCTTTGGGAGAGAAATCATCCATCTGCCAAACTGTAGAACCACAACAACTACAAATGATTAAAACTAAAACTTTAAAAAAATAAAAAAGGAAGAAAGAAAAGGTAAAACAATCCCTGCTGATGCACTTTGTGTCTAAGGCAAAGAATAGAGCAGCTGTGTACAGTTACCTTCCTCGCAGCATGCCTGCCTGTAAGGAGCTGTGTCCCTGGTTACTACTACTAATAGGTGTGTAATAATACTCTCTTTCCTTCGGAATTATGAAGGGAACTGCACATCCATTACCTTCTATGACTAATGTGTTTTAAACTCCCAACTCTCATTTCTCCCTTACACCACTGAGTTGATCATTGATATTATATAAACTGATACACAAGCCGGGTTTATTCCAGGTTCAATGGCATATGTGTGAAGTGTCTGACTCGGAAAGGATATTTTAGGATAAGTAAACAGAAAGCGTTCCCAGACTCGACAAGCACATGTTGCAATGAACTCTCTGTCTCCTCACATTTGTTAAAGCTGTGCAATGACACTTTCATAAACATCAATGGTCACACTGAGCCATAGGAGAACCAAAGCAGACTCGGCAGCCATCAGAAAACATCTGGGTTTCTTTTACAAACAAAATATTTAAAAGTATGTTTATTGTCTAATAATAGTGCTCTTTTACATTTATACAGGGCCTTTCATCCTGATGGATGCCAAAATGCTTTACAAACAACGCTTTACAAACTGTATACACACTGATATCTTCACAAGAATGAGCAAGGAGGGGAAATTTTGGCCAAAGAGACTGGATTTCAAACCTTTACACAAAGTGCAATGGGACCTATAATCAGAGGTGTAAGTAAGCCGGTCCGGTCCGGTACGGCGTACCGGCAAGAGCCAGTACGCCTTGCCGGACTTCACCGGCTTCCCACGGTGGGGAGCCCAGAGCCCTTTAAATCCCACCCGCAGCTCGGCGCCCGGGCTGGGGCCGGGATTTAAAGGGCCTGGAGCTCCCAATATTTAGCCCTTTGTCCCGCATCCCAATCAATGTACCATCGGGACGCCATTTGTTCCGATATTCAGGCAAGGAGGCGAGCGGAAGGGAGGCGCTGACCCCGTGGATGGTCCGGGGCTGGAGTACCCATGGGGAAAAATCGCAGCCAAGCTCCCCGCTCCTCGCCTCCTTCTCCCCCTCTCACCCCAGCGCGCTGCATCCCCGCTCCTCCCCCCCTCCAGCACTTCCTGCCACCTAACAGCTGTTTGGCAGCGCTTAGCGCTTTCCAGGAGGGAGGGGGGGAGGAGCGGGTAGGCAGCGCGCTATGGGGAAGAGGCAGAGAAGAGGCAGGGCAGGGGCGGGGACTTGGGGGAAGGATGAGGGCGGTACAGGGGCGGGAAGAGGCAGGGGTGGGCAAGCACCCATCTGGCAGATGGGGAAGTCGGCGCCGTAGGGGTGAGTGGCGGGCGGGGGGGTGAAGAAGCAAGCGGTGGGCGGGCGAGCGAGCGGGCACAGAGGCGAGCGGTGGGTGGGGGACCTAGGAGGGACGCAGCAAGCCAGCGGCAGGCCGGGGGATGAGGAAGGGCATAATGGGGAGGCCAAGTGGGGAGGGGGCGGGACCTGGGGCAGAGTGGGGGTGGAGACTAGGAGGAGCGGGGGTGGACTGTGGATGGGGCTGATGGCACCCCAATGTGACCTGATATTTTAGTGTGGTGATCTGCTCACCCTATCTAGCTGTGAGCATCTTGGAAACAAATTCTAACACAGAAGACAAGAAGCCATGGAAATATACAGCTGCTTAGGACAAAGTCTTTGCATCTCAGGGCAGTGATTCATGTCATCATGAAGGTATGTTACAACATGAAACAGCCAGTCCAGAACAGCCCTGAGCTCCAAGAGCCTGGCTGGAAAAACAGATTGAAGTTGTGATTTTAGCTCGACAGGAATCAGTGCTTCCCTGGCTGATTGGGTCACACCCCCTCTTAGGCCTGCTCCACAACCTTTACACATACCTCAGTTGTCACCTCTCATCTTTGCAACTTCCCGTGGGCAGAATTTCTGTCTTGCAGCCTCCTCCATGATTTATACTGATAGAAACCAATGTAAGATCCTTGGGTGAATCTGGCCCCTGTATTAACTTAATATGACGACCAAGAGGCTAGTACATAACAATACCAATAACGAAGCAAGCAGTTTCAACTCATATCGTCACACTCAACAAGCCCTTTCCTGTCTTAGATTCTGTGTGTGCGCTGACATATGGAAAAAGAGATGTAATATTCTCTACCTGCATTAATAAGATGATTAAAAAATGCAGAAATAACATGAGAAGGTCAATCAACAAGCTGAGCTGTTCTAAAAATATCCACCAAGTTAATTCAAATGGCCGGGGGCAGGTAACAGGCCTCCCACTTCCTTTTGATGGTAAGCAATTTTGAGACGACGACTTGTTGCCAAGAATAAGCAATATTTCCCACAGTCCCACATCAGCGGCAGCTCTCTAAACAACATTGGTTTTCTGAAAAGCCGAGGCTTGTGCACCGGGGAGAAAAAAACAGCTTGAATTCACAGTTTTATAAAAGTCTTTATGGCACATTATTCAATAACAGCTTTACAAAAAGGGAACCAGTGAGGATAAAGCTATTGAATTTTTTAAAAATGCTTGTAACTTAACTTTCAGAGGGGCAGTGTTGTCCAATAGTGAACTGACGTGCCCTGAATCCCTGGGCAATGACTTAGCCTCTTTCCGGCTCAGTTTCCCCATCAATAAAATGAGAATATTATTACATTATTATCTTATTATCAATGTCCCAGAGCTGAAACCTGTAGGAGCCAGGTTTTTCTCTTTATGGACCAGCTGTGGAATTAAATTCCCACAAGAAATACATCATGGCCACTTTTGGAATGAGATACCACACTGTCTGTTTGCACAGGTATAATGAACTGAGAAAATGTCTTTACAATTTATGAGACTAGGATTCCCCCTCACTGCAGACCAGGAACTGTGACAACAGGTTCACCATTGAAGGTCAAATACCGAGGAGTTGGCTACTTGGCTACATTTTGTGTGCAACCCTTCTGCCCATCTAAGTTGGCAGCAACAAGGGCCGGATTCTGTATCTAGGGGTTCCGTTTCAATAACTCAATGCAAAACCGGCTCGAGCCCCCACCCAGTGACCTGGGACAATTACATACCACCCTCTGGGTGCCTTTAAGAGGCAATACTTCCCCTCTTACAAGCAAGGAGTCTGAGTGTAGCAGAAAATGTTTAACATGAGGTAAACGACATCAGCATTAAATTGGAAAAAACACCACAAACAGGATTCCTAACACAAACCATGAGCAAAAGACCCACCCCAGCAAATTGGGCCGTGTCCATTCCCTTTGGTTCTTGAATCCAGCAACCCAAAAATCACCCAGAGTCCCCAAAGTCCAATATCCCCAAAGTCTCTTGGGTCCAGCAACCACCCAAAGTCCCAAAAGTCCAACAACCCCCAAAGTCTCTGTCCCTGGTCAGTGCAGCCCCAGAGTAAAAGGGGGGGCACGCAGGGTGTTAAGGGGCACCTTACGTGATCCGAGGCCGACCGGCCGTCTCTCCGTGGGGTTCCGCCGCAGCCTTCACCACGAGCCAGTCCACTTCCTGCCGTCCCACAAACTGCTCTGCTCTACGAGCTGCTCCGCTCTGCTCACCAACCTGTGAGCCACTCCAGCCATCCCCGCAAACAGCTCCGCTTGCCGTTCCTTGGGCCACTCCAACCGTCCCCGCAAGGCTCCAACCGTCCTCCGCGCCGCTCGCTGCTCCTCCAGCCGTCTCCGCAAACTGCTCCGCCAGCCGCTTAGCAATATAGCTTCAGGCTCCCCCACTAGTTAACACAGCACTCAGTGATCTCAGCTCTTAGTAACTATAGCTCTTAGTGATTTCAGCTCATAGTAGGGGAGCCCCAGTGCTGGTGCACCATTGGCCCAAAGTGAATTCAGCTCAGCAGCCTGTAACTAAACTCCTAATGGAATCAAAGTTAGCTCTGACATTCAACAGTGTAGAGAGGAGGTGGTGCAGTTGGTGTTTCAGGCCCTCAAAAGGGGCCCATAGCATCAGGTACAAATACCTGTCCCCATTCTCTCTCAATTCACTGGGTTGTGTAACCCATGTCCCTTGTCTAGCGAGTGCTACTTAGGTGATGGTGAGATCCTCTGTCATAAAACAGTTTCATTGTCCTTGATTCACATAATCAGGGTAACAACACTTTATTCCTCCTGCCCCAATAACAGAGAAACTGGGGATCCCACCCCATCCAAAGTAACCACTATCAGTTGCTGTTGTCTCATGCCAGGTGGGTGGGTGTGCCTATGCAAACAAGATCAGCCCCTGGAGTTCTTTTCCACACTCGCCATAATTCACCACCAGATGTCAGGGTTGAGCTCATCCTGACTCTGCTTACATGTGGGCTGCAGAAGAGAGCATGTTCTACCTGCTCTTTTTACTGGGAAATCAACTTTAAGCCTTGCAAAATGTGACCAGATAGCTTACAGAGTGCTTCACATAATTGGGTAAGTAAGGTGGTTTCTGGGTCACCTCCCCAGGGGCTGCATCATCTGCCACCAAGCGAGCACATCCACAGGTTGCGGATAGCAGAACATCTGAAACAGCAAATGCCCCTCACTTTCTAGCTCAAGTACTGGGTCTGGGTCGCATCGGGCGGGTGTAGCAGCGAATGCCTGCCCTGCTCCTGCTGCAGTGTGTGCATGCTGCAGAGTGAGTGTGCCAAGGCGTTGCAGTGGTTCTCAGTCTGCAGTGCACCAGGGGGCAGAGGATGGCAGGAGCAGAGCATGCAGCGGCTGGCACATGCAGCTGCTGCCATGGCAGCACCATGGGCAGGAGAAGGAAAGCCGACCACAGGGGCAAAAGGTGGCAGCAGGAGCGATAAGGACTTAGTTCAGGGGGAAGGAACTGGGTTGGGTCAAAAACCCTCTAAGGCTTGATTTGCGTGGGCTTGGGTGCAGGTTGGGCCTATAAATTAGACCTGGGCAGACCTCTAGGATGGATGGTCTGGGTGCTAGCCTGTACCTTAGGAGAGCTAGGTTGAAGTCCCTGACCTGCCACTGGTCTCCTGTATGACTTCAGCAAGTCCAACAAGGGACAATAGTTCCCCATCTTGCAGGGGTGTTGTGCAGATAAAAACGGTGAGGTGCTCACATACTAGGTTACCGGGGGCCATCTCAAGGCCTTAGATAGAAGTACTGTTTAAGCCAAAATTAAACTGAAAATTGAAAACTTAATGGGCATTCTCCCAAAGGTGATGGCCAATGGCTAAATCATGTATAGATCGCAGGTATGAGGAGAACATGGACTGGAATAGTTAATATTAGGAAAACACAATGAGAACATAGAGGTCCTTTCTTTTTCATCCACATTGTAAAAAAGATATTTTAGAAGTGTTCTTAGTGTTTATTAAATGTGCCAAGATAAGTTCTGGAGCCCTCTGCTTAGCCACTGAACATAGCACATGGGCAGAAGCAGCACAAGCCTCTTCCACACTGCCCCACAAGCGTGATTGCCAAGAAGTCCAGGGAGTGCCTCTAGGAGTAAGATGTTGGCATCTCTGCTTGAAGGTGCCAATTGTGATGGTAACAGATTATGTCATGTGGACACAGAGCCCGCAGGAACCGCACTATGATCACCAACTCATTTAATCCATGTAACCAATTTAATCATTATGTTAGCTGCAGATAGAGGAGTGATTTGCTAAACAAGTCTCAATATACCTCTACCCCAATATAACGCAACCCGATATAACACGAATTCGGATATAACGCGGTAAAACAGCGCTCCGGGGGGGGGGAGGGGATGCGTACTCCGGCGGATCAAAGCAAGTTCAATATAACGCGGTTTCACCTATAACGCAGTAAGATTTTTTGGCTCCTGAGGACAGCGTTATATCGGGGTAGAGATGTATTTATTTTGCTGAGATTTTGGGCTTTAATATTGACAAAGGGCTTGAACCTAAAAAAAACAAACCAGCACCCGTAAAGGCAATTGGATATGTGGGCCTTCAGTACTTCTTGGGATCAGGCCCCAAAGGAAGATCCCAACAGACAGAAGAATGAATATTCAAAAGGCAAATTATGTTAAATACTTGGTTGGAGGCAAATAGCAGTGTGTGAAAAGCAGGGAACTAATTCAATCAGGCCATTGCAGGACTGCATGGTCTGGATTGATAATACTGCTTACATTTCAGCAGTAAACATGTAACTGATGGCACATTCATTGTCTGCAGATATTTTCAGTTATCAGAAAAACAAGCTAATTTTAAAATGACTAATTGCTGATTTAATACGATATGTGCTAGTTTTCCACCTTTGCTGCAACAGACTGAAATAGGATCGAATCGAATTAAGCTACAATAAAGTACAATCACCTATAATTAGTTCTCAATATATGGTTTGTGGCTGTTCTAATTCACTCCTTTCACATTGGTTTCCCACCCTTCAGAGAATAACCCAAACTCAGCTACTATTCACCTGTAATTGAGGCTGTGTAAAGGACTTTGGTTTGGCAAACCCCAGACAGTCTCTCTGCATTTCTACCCCTCCTTTTTCCACAACGCTTTTCAATGGCAAAGCCAAAGCGTCTGAGTGCTATCTTCCCACCTTGCTTTTATTTCTCTCTATCAGAGAAGCGCAGCCAAACCTCCCAGTATCTGTTACAAAGAAATACCTGTGGTTATCACAGCCTTTGTTTTTTTGCCAACACTCAATCCAAAGAGTTGTGGGCAAGTGCTGGAGGAAAAAGAGTGGACATGTTGCCTCATGTTATATTAAGAACTGTGCAATGGAACTTGATGTCCTATATATGACCGAAACACCTCAAATTTAAACAAATTTTAAAAAGCCCTCTAACTGACAAAGCAAAATATTCTCCTGACTCCATGATCTGACTTACTAAATGTGCTTCTCAAATGTCTCTGGTTTGGCTCCTTCAACTGTGGTGACTGCAGGGCTCTGATTTGGTGCAGAGGCAGTCTAGGTGGATATTCCACAATCTCACCAATCCAAAGTGAATAAAGGACGAATGTTGGGAAGGCAAAAAATGTTCAGAAAAAGTTGGAGTGTACCATTTTTAAGGGTGCCTGCTATCACATTTCCTGTGCCCCTTCACCCCCCCTCAGAATGGTGATGGTCAGCCATTTTAGTTCTATATCCATAACTCCTATGAGGACTCGTTGCAATTTCTAAATCTGAGCTGGAAGATGTTTACCAGGAGGGCATTCAGGCAATTAATCACACTCATGATTTCCATTTCACAAAAATCAAAAGAAGTCAGCTAGCAGGCAACACCTGTTTTTGCAGAGTATATACACAGGCATTGAAAGACAAATAAGTACATATTTACTCACAGTAATAATTGCAGGTAATGAATGAATCCCATTACAGAGCAGCACTCAGACTGCTTTTGCTGCTTAGCCACAGAGACAACATTTCATAATCTAATTCAGGATTATTAAAAGGGTTTCAAATCTACATTTATCAAATGCAGCCTGTGTCTGGACATTTCATCTTAAGTGAAATAAGACAGTTCAAATAATTATTTTAGCTTGTTGTATTGTCATACAAACAACACTCAATTACAACAAAGTCTTGTATCATACAGCGTAGTATAGTTTATTTTCTAACTCCCTTCCTATTGTTGTGTGTGAGAACCTGTTCACACGTGCATAACCAAACGCACCTGCTCTAAGGCTAACTGGTAAAATATTTATGGTTTCAGCACACAATGAGAAGATGAAATACATACACGCCCCATGTAAAGGAATGAACATGCTCCCACTGTCACTGCATTTCTGGGGCTCATGAAATTTGGCCCAAACTTTTTTAGAATTGTACCAACACTAAAAAAACCTCTCCCCCTTTCCAGAGCTTCGTGGGTCATGCAAATCGCATCTTGTCCCACGCCCTCCTCTTTAGTTTCTTCTCTTATTCCATCTCCGGACTCTGACTGGACCATCAGTGCAACAGCAACAAAAGCTGAGTTGATAGTGAATATTCAATATGTAATGAGGATTTAGGCTTTGAGCCACATTCCTCATTACAACCCAGAACACTTGCACCACTAATACATCACACAAGGGATGGATTTTGGCCCTAAGTGGTCAGCAGTGAATTCTCCTGGCAGAAGGAAACTCTTCATTTGTGTAAAGCTTCTGCAGAAGTCGCCTGCCCTTCCACCTGTAACCAGTTACCTGATGACCCTTCTCCCACACGTTTTTGCACTGAACGAAGCTTAGATGCAGGGAGCAAATCCTTTATCTACATCTAACTCGGGGTGGGCAAACTTTTTGGCCCAAGGGCCACATCGGAGTTGTGAAACTATACCGAGGGCCAGGTAGGGAAGGCTGTGCCTCCCCAAACAGGTTGGCCCCCGCCCCCTATCCGCCCCCTCCCACTTCCCGCCCCCTGACTGCCCCCCCTCAGAATCCCCAACACATCCAACCCCCCCTGCTCCTTGACCCCTGACTGCCCCCTCCCAGGACACTCACCCCAACCGCCCCTGGGATCCCACCCCCTATCGAACCCCTCTTGCTCCCTGTCCCCTGACTCCTATCCACACCCCCACCCCCTGACAGGCCCCCCGGGATTCCATCGCCTATCATTGCGGAGAAACTAAATGGATTCTTTGCTTCAGTCTTCACGGCTGAGGATGTTAGGGAGATTCCCAAACCTGAGCCGGCTTTTGTAGGTGACAAATCTGAGGAACTGTCACAGATTGAAGCGTCACTAGAGGAGGTTTTGGAATTAATCGATAAACTTAACATTAACAAGTCACCGGGACCAGATGGCATTCACCCAAGAGTTCTGAAAGAACTCAAATGTGAAATTGCGGAACTATTAACTAAGGTTTGTAACCTGTCCTTTAAATCGGCTTCTGTACCCAATGACTGGAAGTTAGCTAATGTAACGCCAATATTTAAAAAAGGCTCTAGAGGTGATCCCGGCAATTACAGACCGGTAAGTCTAACGTCGGTACCGGGCAAATTAGTCGAAACAATAGTTAAGAATAAAATTGTCAGACACATAGAAAAACAAACTGTTGAACAATAGTCAACATGGTTTCTGTAAAGGGAAATCGTGTCTTACTAATCTATTAGAGTTCTTTGAAGGGGTCAACAAACATGTGGACAAGGGGGATCCAGTGGACATAGTCTACTTAGATTTCCAGAAAGCCTTTGACAAGGTCCCTCACCAAAGGCTCTTAAGTAAAGTAAGTTGTCATGGGATAAAAGGGAAGGTCCTTTCATGGATTGAGAACTGGTTAAAAGACCGGGAACAAAGGGTAGGAATTAATGGTAAATTCTCAGAATGGAGAGGGGTAACTAGTGGTGTTCCCCAAGGGTCAGTCTTCGGACCAATCCTATTCAACTTATTTATAAATGATCTGGAGAAAGGGGTAAACAGTGAGGGGGCAAAGTTTGCAGATGATACTAAACTCCTCAAGATAGTTAAGACCAAAGCAGACTGTGATGAACTTCAAAAAGATCTCACAAAACTAAGTGATTGGGCAACAAAATGGCAAATGAAATTTAATGTGGATAAATGTAAAGTAATGCACATTGGAAAAAATAGCCCCACCTATACATACAATATGATGTGGGCTAATTTAGCTACAACAAGTCAGGAAAAAGATCTTGGAGTCATCATGGATAGTTCTCTGAAGATGTCCGCGCAGTGTGCAGAGGCGGTCAAAAAAGCAAACCGGATGTTAGGGATCATTAAAAAGGGGATAGAGAATAAGACTGAGAATATACTATTGCCCTTATATAAATCGATGGTACGCCCACATCTCGAATACTGCGTACAGATGAGGTCTCCTCATCTCAAAAAAGATATACTGGCACTAGAAAAGGTTCAGAAAAGGGCAACTAAAATGATTAGGGGTTTGGAATGGGTCCCATATGAGGAGAGATTAAAGAGGCTAGGACTCTTCGGCTTGGAAAAGAGGAGACTAAGGGGGGGATATGATAGAGGTATATAAAATCATGAGTGATGTGGAGAAAGTGAATAAGGAAAAGTTATTTACTTATTCCCATAATACAAGAACTAGGGGTCACCAAATGAAACTAATAGGCAGCAGGTTTAAAACAAATACAAGGAAGCTCTTCTTCACGCAGCGCACAGTCAACTTGTGGAACTCCTTACCTGAGGAGGTTGTGAAGGCTAGGACTATAACAGCATTTAAAAGAGAACTGGATAAATTCATGGAGGTTAAGTCCATTAATGGCTATTAGCCAAGATGGGTAAGGAATGGTGTCCCTAGCCTCTGTTTGTCAGAGGATGGAGATGGATGGCAGGAGAGAGATCACTTGATCATTGCCTGTTGGTCCACTCGCTCTGGGGCACCTGGCATTGGCCACTGTCGGTAGACAGGATACTGGGCTAGATGGACATTTGGTCTGACCCGGTACGGCCGTTCTTATGTTCTAACCCCCCCGTTCCCCGTCCCCTGACCCCCCGCCAGAACTTCTGTCCCATCCAACCTCCCCCTGCTCCCTGTCCCGACTGCCCGGACCCCTATCCACACCCCTACCCCTAACTGCCCCCCGGGACCCCAACCGCTATCCAACCACCCCCCGCTCCCTTACCATGCTGCTCAGAGCAGCAGGAGCTTGCAGCCCAGCTGGAGCCAGCCACGCTGCCTGCTGGCGGCACGGCGTGTTGAGGCTGCAGGGGAGGGGGGAACAGCAGGGGAGGGGCCGGGGGCTAGCCGGGAGCTCAGGGGCCGGGCAGGACGGTAGTTTGCCCACCTCTGATCTAACTCCTTACTTACTTCCTCATGTCCACACTGAAGCCTGGAGCCCCACCAGACAACTCCCACAGGTCTGAAGGCCCGAGCCCCAGCAGGTGTGTCCCAGCTCTCAAACTTCTGAAGATTGTCGTATGCGGCTCGGTGGGTCAGTAAGTTTGGCCACCCCCGGTAAACCCAGGGAACAAACTGTTTTTATTTCTATTAATTTGTTGAACTGTGCTTCTTTTACATGTTGTGACAAGCTCTATCCACTACAATCCAATATCAGTACTATCACTCTTGCTCAACAGTTTCTGTCAATGACTCCAAACCCTTCCCCTCCTGCTTCCTAAAACAGATCTTAGATATGCCTTACATTTGGCAAAAATAAAAGACTTACTCTCCCTAAAACTATTACACAGAAACTGTGTAGTCATCTCTAAACTATCCCTACAGATGCTCCCATATGCACAAACACTTCACATTTGAGTATTGTGTATTAGAGATGCAATGGTTTCATTTATTTATTGCAGGCAGGTTTATCATCCTATCAGTATCAGTCAAACAGCACCAGTGAGAGTTAATACAGCAGTTCTCAGTCTTCTTGGGCAAACCGAGCCAATTTACCCAAGGCAGTTCTCAGCTGTAAGCCAGCAACCACTGGCTGCCATTGAGTTGTATGTGCATGGCATGCTCTGGGGCTCAGTACAGAAGCTCATTGTAAAGGGCTTGTTCAAGAAGTCCCACGGACTTCCAAAGAACAACTTGTGTGAATACGTGCTACTCAATGTAAGAGTGACACAATTAGGCCATATATGAGGGGATAGGGGCTGAGAGTCCCAATCCCAACCCTGAAATACAAATACTGTTATACACCTTATAAAAGGATACTTCAGTGTTGATGATTTAAGGCTGCTGGCTGGTTAATTTATTTGTATATTAGTATTTATGCCGCTGGGTAGTTGTTACTGTAAAGTCTAATTACTGTTGGAGCTCAACGCTTTAGTACAAGCACAATGTTTTAAAAATGATAAATCTAAATAAATATTATAAGATAGACCATTATTGTAGAATTGTTTGTGTGTATCTATGTGGATATAAATTGTAGAGAGAGAGAGACGATAGTGACCGCTAAATTTAGGCTGCCTAACCCTTCCCATTACGAAAGATTCTTGCAAACTTTTTTTTGAGAAGCTCTCACACCTCCATGGTTTGCAGCAGGCCTTTGAAATTCAGCAGGGGCAATGCCCTTGGGCTAGAAACGTGCCTTTTCTTGGCCCTGGGAAATTCCATTCAGGGTGAGCTGAGGTATAAACTATTAAAAATAGCCGTTTCCACAACGTGGCCTGCATGCCTCAGGAAGATTCTGGCAGCCTGCCAAAATAACAACTGACCACAAATATTCTAAAGAGCTGGGTTCATGGTATCACTAAAGCAACAACAGCACTTACCACTGCCGCCACCACCTCCACTGCACTGGAAACACCTGGGTACAGTGGTGGATGGGGGAGGAGAGGAGAGAACCAAGGACGAGCCAAGCCAGGTCAGGCTCCCTCCCAGCACATGGCCCCAATGTCCCATCCTACCGACCCTACCCCCATGGCGCCACATGGGAGCAGGAACTTCAACAACACCTGGATAGTGGGAGAAATTGAGAAAGGCTGGCCTGTCCCTCCCTATAAAACTTCTGGAGCCGCACATGGCCCCAGCAGCCTGTCCCCCTCCTCTAGAGGCACCATGTGGGACAGAAGTCACCCCTTCCAGGGCAGGGAGAAGAGAAAGAGCCAGTTCAGACCAGGCCCCAGGCCCAGCATGTGTCACCAGTAGCCAATATCCCTTTGAGATAATAGCCTTCTACTGCTGCCAACTAATGCCGTTAAATCCTCTATCTAAAGTGGTAGCAATCTGATCTGCAGTGCTGAAGGTCCTACTGATGACATATGATGGATGGGTTCTTACAGTTGCACATAACAGAATTTGTTTTTACTTTTGTCTGTCTATTTAAAAATAAAATCTAGGAAATCATGTGCAAAAGTTTATGTCAAAAGAAAGTTATTTAGGTTGAAAAGTCAAGCACTCGAAAGTTAGGAAATGCCAGATTTATGTTGCCTATTCAACATTAATTCGGTGCACTGTGCATATGCCTTATGATACAGCTTCCCAGCCTCATTCAGTGCACAGGAGGAAGACTCAATGGGGCAGAATTAAGATTGCACGAACAAATGTACATCTAGTATTTCCTAACCTTCCTCTGCTTGACTTTGCAACCTAAAACCACTTTCTTCTGATGCAGTTTTTGGGAGGGGAGGGGTTGTTACACTTACACACACACACACACAAAATCTTTAAAAGGTCAGTGTGGTAGAGTACTTGGAAACTATTCCATGCAACCTGCAAAACTAATGTTTTTCATGCAGTGCTGGTTTCTGCACTTGGATTGATGCACTTCATAATCTGCTGCAACAATTCCATTAGTTACAGGGCACAGGTGTTACAAATAATGACAACAACTGACAAACACAGTAAGAGAGTACATTATTTTGTGAGCACAAGAGATGACAAGACTTTGGGCTGTCACATCTATTCATGTCATGAGCTTGTCCCAGTAACAACAAACCTGTTTCCCAAGCTGCTACTGCAGACTGCTAGTGTTCATAATGGTTTATTCTCATCTTCATTGATTCCTCTGCCTCAAGTGGCCACATAGTGAATACCACTTCAAAGGCCAATAGAGGGGAGAAGCAACATTCCCACCATAAAGCATGCTGTTCTGAAGTTTAAACTTTATCATTTTGATGTACTAGTTTACCCCCAGCTACAACCTGGCATTCAAGATCTCAGCACAGAAACAACTTAAAAAATTAAATTAAAAATGTAGGTTGTAGGAATACAAAAGCCTCACCCTAGAATTGCCAACTGTCTAATCACACAAACCCAAACACCCTTGCCCTGCCCCTGCCCTGAGGCTCTGCTCCTGCCCCGCCCCTTCTCCAAGGCTTACTCCATCCCCCCTCCCTCCATCACTCACTCTCCCCCACTCTCACTTGCTTTCACCGGGCTGGGGGGGTGCGGGCGCTGGGAGGGAGTTTGGGTGCAGGAGGGGGTGCAAGCTCTCGGAGGGAGTCTAGGTGCAGAAGGTGGCTCAGGGCTGGGGCAGGGGGTTGTGGTGTGGAAGGGGGTGAGGGGCGCAGGCTCTGAAAGATAGTTTGGGTGCAGGAGGGGGCTCTGGGCTGGGGCGGGGTGCAGGGTGCAGGCTCCGGCCAGGCAGCGCTTACCTCAGGCAGCTCCCGATCAGCAGCGCAACTGGACTAAGGCAGGCTCCCTGCCTGCCCTGGCCCCGCGCCAATCCCAGAAGTGGCCAGCACCACATCCCTGTGGCCCCTGTGGGGGAGGGGAGGGAAAGCTCCACGTGCACTGCCTGCGCCCGCAAATGCCACCCCTGCAGCTCCCACTGGCCACAGTTCCCAGCCAATGGGAGTGGCAGAGTCGGCGCTGGGGCACCCTGTTTTCTCCCCCCCCCCGGGTCCGCAGGAACATGCCAGTCTCTTCCGGGGACTGCGCGGAGCCAGAGCAGACAGGGTGCCTGCCTTAGCCCTGCTGTGCCGCTGGATTCTCAGTACCTAAAATCTCCCGGTTTGGCTTCAGTAGCCTCCGGAAGATAGGGCCTGATTCCAGGAGATTCCCGGTGAAACCGGGAGGGTTGGCAACCCTACTCACCTCCTCTGCCTACCCAGCTCCTCCCTCATTCTAAGAGACTTCATGTCACAACCATCCTGCCAATAGTCTCCTGCCGAGACGCAACACTGACAAAACTCCCACTGATTTAAGTGGAACAGGATCATGCATTATGTGACATCTTGGACAGGTCAAGCTAACACCACAAATTTACAACATGTCACTGTGACAAAATCTCAGGAACCTCACCAGAGCACCAATCCTCAGGGCTGATCCTAGGGGTGGGCAAGCAGGACAGTCTCCCTGGGCACTAATTTCTAGGGGGAAACCGTATCACTGTGCTTTTTTTCCTTTTATCGGCTAGCTTTGCTCTACTCTGATTGGCCGGCGTGTGTGTGATTACCCCCCCCCCGCCCCCTCAGCTGCTAAGAATGGGTCCTGTAAATGTTTTCTGCCCTGGACGGCAAAACAGCTAGGGCCACCCCTGCCAATCCTAGCACAGAGCATTAGAGCAGAGGTTGATCGCACAATCAGACTTCATGTTGGCTGCCAGTCAACCAAAGGGGATTTACAACAGTTGCACAACTACCCACTTTTGCTGAAAATAAACAGCACCTTTAATTGCTCTGAAAAATGAAGAGCTTACTGTGCCTCAATTCATATATCAGCTTCTCCAGAGACTCTGCAAACTCATTTAATATTAACTTATCTGGGATAAATACTAACCTAGATGCAGTAGCACTGATTATAATTAAAGTTGTGTTTTGGGACTGAATAGCATTAGAACAACTATTCTTGATACACATTTTTTCCTATAGGCACCAAACACCAAGGCAATTATATTTCAAGATGAATATTTTCCCCTTCCTACCAAGCATGCAGGAATTCATTTTACTTCATTTATAAGTTCACAGAAATAATACATTTCCAACCTGTTCATACATCTAGAGTTTGAACATTCAACTCAAAATGGTATTAAGGTTTCACATGCCACTGTGGAAAGATTTGGGGGGGGTGGGAGGGGAAGAGCAGAGAGAGACATAAATATGAATGGACAGATAGAGTGAAAAACAAATACAAAGAAATTTATGAATAAAGGAGTAGTCAAGCAGTTAAAAAAAATATAATGAATACAGTAGAGATAGCATATACCAGGCCAAACACCTGTCCCAGCCTAACTTTTGGAGGAGTGGGGGTTGTCTGTGCTTAATGCACAGGACACATTTCCCCTTTATGTGCAAGACACATTTTCCATTATCTAGAAACATTTTCTGTATATGTATAGATAGGAGCCTCACCGGCAAAACACATTTTGGAAACTCACACAAGGTCTGTCAAACCCAAAGAAATAGTTTGCAAGGTTCCCAAAACTCAGACTCCATGAAGTTTGCCCATCCCTGCTTCTTACCTGCCGAACAGACCAACCCCACGACTCTCCTCTGCCTTAAATCAGAAGCGGCAGGCGTCACAGTGAAAGCAGCATTTCTTTTCCTCCTGTGCTCTCATTAATCTTTCAGCTATTGCAACTGCCATGCTATAAATTTACTTCTTGTAAAAAAATCCAAAACAAAGCAGTTAAAATATACCAGTGTCCCGCTCCAGGCTTCCCGTTGGTGATCCATGTGTCTAGCACACAACTGAATTCTCCTCCTCCTGCCCTTTCTGCTGCCTCGCCACCTACCATACTAGTGCACTCCGCCCACTCTATGCTGAGCATTTTTCATTTAAGAAGAATGCTGTCCGCTCAGCTGTGCTCATAAGAGAATTATCATCTATTGCTCCAACTGGCTGCAAGTCATTCCTTTAATTTCAAAACAGGATTAAACAGCAATTGCGTGCTCCAATACACACATGCCCTGGCAGAAGGGTAAAATGCCAATTCTAAGAGAGAAATCACAGCTATTGAATTATTAGCTTACACATGTCATATAACTAATCCACTTGTTATTTTGGGGGGTTTGTAATGGTACTGAATGTATTAATTGGACTTGTCAGAGTGTTTTGCATAAATACATTCATGAAATGAAAATGCAACCAAAGAGATACCAAAATGGATGCTTCGGTTCGAAAAGAACAAACAGCTTGTAAGCGTGTATCCTGTTAATTTAGAAATAAAGATGCTTCATTTTATTCTTTGTACCTGTTGCCTGCAAAGGAAATAGCATCAGCAGACCCTAACCAACAACTGTTTACAGGTATACAGGACAAAAGAACTGTGCAGTAACAGCAAAATCTTATTTCACACAATAAATCAAAGTCTAACCTCCATTGCATCAGTATAAATCCAAAGTGACTCCACTAAATCAGTGCCGTGACTGGATTTACAGTACTGTCAATGAGATTAGAATCCAGCCCCATACATTTTGTAAGGAAGCTTTTTGTGCAGTTCCAGGAATTTCTTGTTGGACTAACTGGGGGTCTGATTCACATGTCAACTGCAGCACATTAATGCCATGCTAGCACTGCAGAGGGGCATTAGACCAGGGGTCTGCCGCATGCGGCCCGCGGGGTTGTTTTCTGCAGCCCGCGAGCTCCTTGCGCCCCTCCCCTCCCCCCAGCATTTACCTAGAGCGGCTCCAGCCCGACATGCACCGGGGGAAGGGCAGGCTCCCTGCCTGCCCTGCCCCCTGCCGCTCCGGGAAGCGGCCGGAACGTGGGGAAGGGGGGGCACAGGGCTCTGTGTGTTGCTCTTGCTTCAGGCAGCGCCCCCAGCAGCTCCCATTGGCCGCAATTCCCCGTTCCCGGCCAATGGGAGCTGCTGCGGGTGGTGCCTGAAGCAACAGCAACACACAGACCCCTGTGCCCCTTCTCCCCCAGGTTCCGGCCACTTCCCAGAGTGGTGCGGGGACAGGCAGGTAGGTGGCCTACCCTGCCTCTGGTGCGTGTCAGGCCGGAGCCCGCCCCCCGAGCCCCTCCTGCAGCCCAACCCCCTCCTGCACCCCACACCCCAACTCCCTGCCCTGAGCCCCCACCACACCCCACACCCCTCCTGCCCTCCCTGGGGGCAGGAAGGGGACAGAATTGGGGTAGGGATTTCAGGGAAGGGGTTGGAATGGGGGCAGGGCCTCATGGAAGGGGTGGAGTGAGGGGGCGCCAAGGGTGGTGGGGGGAGGTGTTAGTAATGCAGCCCTCGGCCAATGTACTAGTCCTCATGTGGCCCTCGTGGTCATTTGAGTTTGAGACCCCTGCATTAGACTGATGTATCCGGTGCCAGAGAAATTTCTGGTGTAAATGGGCTCCCCAGGCAACACAGAGCCAGTATATCAACTCTTTGACACAGCCCATAGAGCCGGGATAGGTCAAAGGTGTGGCTGGGGGAAGGGAAGATGGCTAAAGCACCACTGTTCTCCAGCTATTTTCATCTGCTTAAAGGGACCACTGCAACAGAACAGAGTTTAGGGTAGCCCAGAGGCTGTTCTAACCTAACCCAAAGATGAATTCCTGACCCCACTGAAGTCAATGGGAATTTTGCCACTGACTACAATAGGGCCAGGATTTCACTCAGGAGTACAAAGATGGTTCAAAGCCATGTTTGCCAAACTCAGGTGCTGTGTCAAGCAGAGCTCAAGTGCACCCATAAATAGGGCCCTATCCGTCCGCTCTGTATTTTCCTTTGTTTCAGACACCTCACAGGATAGGCAGCATTAACTAACCACTATCAAAAATATTGGTTGTGAGGCTGCGAACATAAGTTGCATAGAGAACCCCTTACTTACTCCCTTTTAGAAGGATGGTGAATGTTCTCCAGCATACCCAAAAGGAGGCTTTGTTTTTAAATACATATTTTATAAAAGTAGTAAAACATGTTTTAGTTGCAAATATTAAACTCTATCTACAGAACTTTATGTTAAACCTAAAGCCAAGTTTGCATCTTGCTTTCACTGGCATTCAGTCTGCTTCTGAAAATAAAAAATTGTCTCCCTTTGCTCTGATAATGAAAGTTGCACATGCAGCAGCTAATCTGAACAAATTGTCACCAAGCCCAACATTAACAACCACTTTAGCAACCACACACATGCGTCAGGAACAAAGGACACACATTCATCTTCGTCCTCATTCAGGTCCTGTTCCCACAATGACCATGAGAGCCATTATGCATTAGGGCTGAATTTTTAATAACTGTTGATCCTCTCTCATTTATTTGGTGTTATTTTGATGCTAAAGAGCTGCTAACAGCCTCTGTATACGCAAATCTTTAACACTAGACCTCCTTTCTCCATAGTATTTGCCCTGAAATATGGTACCACTTATTTTCCCATGGGCAATTTTTTGCAGGATTTTTATTTTCACGTGGAACAAATATATACACACACAAACTTTACATGTGAATGCCATACAAGTACCAAATGTTTTACACATTAGATTAAGATGAGATAATGAATACAACTAGTTCAGGTAATACAGCCCCCACACATATGTAATTTAGAATAATCAATATATTCTATTAAATGGG
Source organism: Terrapene triunguis (assembly GCF_002925995.2). Lineage (NCBI taxonomy): Eukaryota > Metazoa > Chordata > Testudines > Emydidae > Terrapene > Terrapene triunguis. The sequence goes on from NW_020664762.1 coordinate 142,695, forward strand.
CCAATTCTAGCAATTGTAGAATGAATACTTTCAATTACCATCGACTCCCACTGAGTTGCAGGAGCCCAGCAACCTTAAGGATCAGACCCAACTCTTACAGAAAAGACCTACAGAATTTCGTGGGAATGAAATCAAATGGGGCTAAAGAAATATAATAGATAACAATTGTTCTAAAATCCTATAGCATTTAATAGTGGCAATAACTTTTTGAACTATTTTATAGATAATAGCAAAGTTTATAGGATGGTTAAAAACATCCAACATAATTTTTATCACTCTATTAAATATTATAGGTTTTTAAAGCAATTGCTGTAGAAATCAATAAGATTCAAAGAATAGTTAACATTCTTATTGCCTTCTATAGGACTTTCCCAAAAAGATGTACTTGAAATACAAAGGTCTTATGCACATTGACAGTACTGAATCAATAACTATTATTACTTCGTAAGTATTGCTTTGTAGTGTCACATTTTATTTAAATGATTAGAATCCCCATCATGAAAGCAACAATTGTGCCTTTTCCATAAGACAGTTTTACATTCTTAAAAATGTAGTTGACAAAGTGCATTCATTACCATAGGGCAACAGGGGATATGTACGCAGCGCTGAGGGCAGCAAACTGCACAAGAAAAAGGCAGAAGATCGCTCAGAATCCATGTGAGCACTGCTTGTGGTAACTCCTCCTAATAACTCTTGGGCAGCTGTAAAGTCCCCCGCAGGGTGGTATGGTATGGGAAAGCTGCTGGCCAGGACTCAATGGAGATATGCTGGCGCACAGAGCGGGAGGTCTGGTTAGCTGTGTGAATGTTCCTGCCCTCTGTGGAATCTTGAAATATCTGCACGTTTAGGAGGTTAAAACCCTCCAAGGTCCATTGATGGTGAGGGGGCAAACTCTCCTACTCACTGCATCGGTGTGGGGTTGTTGTGTGGGGACTAGAAACCAAGTCTGTGGGTTGTGGGGTGGCAGACACCTCCACACCACTACCTGGCAGCCATGATAAGGCTGTATGTGTTATCACATAGACCCTGTTGAGAGAAATACCACAGGAAGTACCACTTTGGAAGAAACACTGACAGATTCCTTTGTGACCCGATTGGTCCAGAAGCCCAGGAGGAGTTCCAAGAAAAGTCCATTCAACGAGATTGACTTCCCTGCCAGCTGTAGCGACAGATCTGCTTCTTGGCTTGCTCTCACACTCCCAACTCTGGCTTGGACCCTCTGCCTCGACCCTTGAACTTCGACTACAATCCTGACACCTGGCTTAAGTACTATGACTCTGGCTCTGCCCCATTCAGTGCTTGGTTCCTGACCCTGGCTCTGACTCCAGCTCTGATCTTCAGCTCTGATCCTGGCCTCTGACTGCCGCTGCTCCGACCACCAGACCTGACTGCCCCTGCTCTAAGCACCGGATCTGACCGCCCAAGCCCCGGTCACGACAATCTGCAGGAGTTTCACAATGCTTCTTCCCCCTATGTAGGGAAGCACGTGGCTGAGAGATCTTTTTAATTGAGTGCCATTTCTCTGAAATACATAAGCAGCCATGGGGAAGAGAGGCAGCCTCTGCTCAGGGTACCAAAAGGCAAATGAACAACCAACAGGAACAAACGGTCTGAGGCCCAGAGTTAACCCTTTAGAAGATGTGACACAAGCAAACAAGAATTCTCTATTTTGAGAAATAAAAGTGATATAAACCCATTCCTGGGGATGTTTAGTGCAGGAAAGAGCCCTTGCTTCGGTGGAACAGGGAGTGGTTTTGTTATGATGGGGATGTGGCCATCAGGTAAATCAGCTAGGTAGCTACAAGTACAACCTTTGTTTTTGCCGTTTTGTTCCATGATGCTGTTTTACTTGCTATTGACTTTTCAAACAAACGACCTCTGTATCAAACACAGGCACCGACTTTTCAAAAGTGCCAGGGGGTGCTTGACCGCTGGCTCCACCCCAGGTCCTGCCCCCACTCCACCCCTTCCCCAAAGGCCCCGCCCCGCCTCCTCCCACTCCCACGTAGACCATTCCAAGAGAATGAGCCCAACATTTTCAAAATTGGCCGCTGATTTGGGGCACCCTAGTTGTTGGATGTCCAACTTCGGACATCTTGGGCTTGATTTTCTGAGGTGCTGAGTATCCGCAGCTCTCCGCTGACATCACTTAGGGTTGGAGAGTGCTCAACGTCTCTGAAAAATCAGGTCCCAAATGTCTCAGGTTGGTCACCCAATGACTCAGGGACCCAAATTCAGTGCCACTTTTCAAAATTTTGGCCTCAGTGACCTGACAACAGTCGTACAGCCAGGACCAGTACCCAGGTCTCTTGACTCCCAGCACTGTCGCTCAAACCACTAAATCAATTTCCCTCACATTTAAAAGATGGACAATAAATAACTGAACTGTACTTGAAACTCAGTAAAGAAAGACGTAGATTCTGTTAGAGCCATTACAGATGTGGAAAAAGGAGTAAAAATGAGCATCTTATCCACAACTATGCACAAATGTTACTTTTAATATTTCCTTGTAATCCTGTTCAAATTTATAGTTTCTAACACCACACTACAAAAGGTACTCAGCAACAATTGCTTCTCCAGGGACCCAGACTGAAAGTTCTTCTGCTGACCTGATTGTGGCCAGACCAGTGTTCCCTAAAAAACTGATCTTTCACCTTGATGGAGAGCAACTCCCTTGCCTCACGTTCGGGAGCGGAACTGCCACACAATATGTGCAGAAGCAAGCAATAGATATAACCCTGTTCCCATGTGTTCTGTGAAATGTTAATGGAAATTATTGTATAGCCATTTCTCTCAGATGACTTCTTCCCGCTATCCCATCAAGTGAGGTTGGATCATTGTGCAAGCATCCGCCATCTTTGTCTTTTCGAGGAGGCACCAAGGTCCACATGCTTATCATCTTTGTTGCAATCCATCTGTGACGGGTTGGATCACAGAAACCCCCTTGGGAGCTGCCACCCGATGTGCAAAGACTACCTCTGCTCCGGTTTTCCCTGCCAGCTCAGGACTCCAGCACCCTGTCTTGCTGAGCCAGACACTCCCGTCTGCTCCAACACAGACCCAGGGTCTGAATCACTTGTCCCAGAGCTGCAAGTTTACCCGAAAACAGCTCACAGAAGTGTGCTTGTCCTTAGCACTCAGATGCCCAACTCCCAATGGGGTCTAAACCCAGATAAATCCGTTTTACCCTGCATAAGGCTTATGCAGAGTAAACTCATAAATTGTTTGCCCTCTATAACACTGATAGAGAGATATGCACAGTTGTTTGCTCCCCCAAGTATTAATACATACTCTGAGTAAATTACTAAATAAAAAGTGATTTTATTAAATACAGAAAATAGGATTTAAGTGGTTCCAAGTGGTAACAGGCAGAACAAAGTAAGTCACCAAGCAAAATAAAATAAAATGCACAAATCTATGTCTAATCAAACTGAATACAGATAATCTCACCCTCAGAGATGCTTCAGTAAGTTTTTTCTCAGACTGGACACCTTCCAGGCCTGGGCACAATTCTTTCCCCTGGTACAGCTCTTGTTGCAGCTCAGGTGATAGCTAGGGGATTCTTCATGATGGCTCCTCTCTCCCTCTGTTCTCTTCCACCCCTTTATATATCTTTTGCATAAGGCAGGAACCCTTTGTCCCTCTGGGTTCCCCCCCCAGAAAAGCACCCAGGTTAAAGATGGATTCCAGTTCAGGTGACATGATCACATGTCACTGCAAGACTTCATTGCCCACTTTCCAGCACACACATATACAGGAAGACTAACAGGTAAACACAGCCATCTGCAGACAATGGTCCTTGTTAATGGGAGTCATCAAGATTCCAAACCATCATTAATGGCCCACACTTTACATAATTACAATAGGCCCTCAAAGTTATGTTTTATATTTCTAGTTTTAGATACAAGAGTGGTACATTTCTACAAATAGGATGATCACACTCTGTAGATTATGAGCTTTGTAATGATACCTTACAACAGACCTTTTGCACGAAGCATATCCCAGTTGCATTATATTCACTTATCATCAAATCTTTATAAAACTATTCCAGTTACATTATATTCACTTATTATCATGTCTTTATAAAACCATATAGACTGCACAACGTCACACCATCCATCGCTTCCTAGGCTTTTCTCAGTGCCTCTTCCTTACCACCTTCTCCTGCCACGCTATCTTCACCAGGTCCCCTTCCTTCATCCTCCACGTGTCCAAAACAGCTAAGTTGCACTTCCGGGATTTTTGTCAGCCACACCACAGATTTTGACGTCCATCCCAATATTTTCATTTTGAAATCTGTCTCTTTGTATAGCTCTTCTTACGGCACAAAGACATCTCCTCTCAAACACCTGTAGGCGTTGAACCTGCTGCCTCTATCACCAATGGTTCTGCACCATTGAGCATAGCGGGGCGCACCATTGCTCTATACAGTTGGACTTTAAGTCTACGTGGCTTGTCATATACAACCCCTGAGATGTTATTCCACACTCTTCCAGCTCTACACAATCTGGACTAACTAACATTCAAGCTCGCCATCTCCCGTGACCCAACTGCCAAGGTACACAAACTGGTCAGTCTGGTTTACTCTCTCACCATTAATCTCTATGTCCAATTTCCCTGTGTCAACTCTCCTGACCCACATGACCTCAGTCATGCTCATTTTCATCCCAGGCCATCTTAGCTGGTCATACCACTGGTTTACTATTTCCTCTAGGTCTTCTTTTGAGGACTCCCTTATTGCTATGTTGCCTGTCTACAGTAGCTTCTCACCTTCTCCCGTTGGGACATTCCTGCTGACATAGTCCATCAATATGATAGCAGCAGACTAAGAGCCAACCCCTAATGCAGTCCAACTTTTACTTCAAAGGGATTTGTCATTCCAAAACATATTCAGATCACTGTTTTAGGGAATCTATATAGAACATTCACCATATTAAATCCTCAGACACTGAAAATTCCCTCAGCACTGCTGTGAGGATCCTTTTGTTCACTTTATTGTATGCTTTTTCTAGGACAATAAAAGCCCAGAAGTTCTCTTATTTGCCAAATTACAAACAACCTAGATGGAGCTATTATAAGATGGGTGCATAACTGGTTGGAAAACTGTTCCCAGAGAGTAGTTATCAGAGATTCACAGTCAAGCTGGAAGGGCATATCAAGTGGGGTCACGCAGGGATCAGTTCTGTGTCCAGTTCTGTTCAATATCTTCATCAATGATTTAATTAATGGCATAGAGAGTACACTTTAACGTTTGTGGATGATACCAAGATGGGAGGGGCTGCAAGTGCTTTGGAGGATACGATTAAAATTCAAAATGATCTGGACAAACTGGAGAAATCGTCTGAAGTAAAAGGGATGAATTCAAAAAGGACAAATGCAAAGTACTCCACTTAGGAAGGAACAATCAGTTGCACACATACAAAATGGGAAATGACTGCCTAGTAAGAAGCCCTGCAGAAAGGGATCTGGGGGTCACAGTGGATCACAAGCTAAATATAAATGAACAATGTAACACACTTGCAAAAAAAGCAAACATCATGCTGGGCTGTATTAGCAGGAATGTTGTAAACAAGACATAAGAAGTAATTCTTCCACTCTACTCTGCACTGATTAGGCCTCAGTTGAAGTACTGTGTCCAATTCTGGGTGCCACATTTCAGGAAAGATGTGGACAAATTGGAGAAAGTGCAGAGAAAAGAGTAACAAAAATGATTAAAGGTCTAGAAAACATGACCTATGAGAAAAGATTGAAAAAATTGGGTTTGTTTAGTCTGGAAAAGAGAAGACTGAGAGGGGACAGGATACCAGTTTTCAAATACATAAAAGGTTGTTACAAGGAGGAGGGAGGTAAATTGTTCTCATTAATCTCTGAGGATAGGACAAGCAGCAATGGGGTTAAATTGCAGCAAGGGCAGTTTAGGGTGGCCATTAGGAAAAACTTCCTGACTGTCAGGGCAGGTAAAGAAAGGAATGTTTTAAAATTTCTGTACTGTGCTGAAAATTCTTTTCCCCTGGGTTTATAAAACATTAATTTGTATTTTTTATTTTACTATTTTTTTTGTTTTAAATCAATAGGTAAATCTAGGACCAGCATTAGTTTTGCTAGCCCTGGCATTTGCTCTGTACATAAGCTTCAAAGTTGCCTTTCCTTTCTTTATTTATTTTATATTTTGCAACGTTTTTCTCAATATTTAATCATTTTTCCATGTTTAGATTTTTTTTCCTTCGGTGAAGCGAAGTTCTAGGTTGAAGTCCCGGATCTTTATATTAAATTGCCCAGGGAGGTTGTGGAATCTCCATCATTGTCTAACTTGCTCTTAAAAATCTCCAAACACCTGTCAAGGATGGTCTAGAAGATAATACATAGTGCTGCCTTGAGTGCAGGGGACCGGACTAGATGACCTCTCAAAGTCCTTTCCAGTCCTATGATTCTATTACAACAATACAAAAGATATCACTAGGTTTTTTGTTTTTTAAGTAATGGGAAAAGTTTGGGGAATTTTTGTTTCCTCTGATCATGTTTAGAAAAAATCCTAGATCTTTCTGTCTCAACTGGAGATAAAAGTTCTCTTCATATCTTATTTTTCATCTATACATCACATATGTCACCATCTTTTACTATGTGGTAAGGTCATATAAATGACCTCCCCCCGCCCCCCCAAAAGGGAAAAAAGAAAACACTGCCTGACTGCCTAATGAATTTATTAAATGATTCATAATTAATAGAGAGAGAAAAATGGCCTTTATAGAATCATAGGACTGGAAGGGACCTCCAGAGATCCTTTATAGCATAGGCAGGACATAGGGTCCAGAGAACAGGAAAGATAAGCAGTTTTTAAATGCAATTAACAAATAAGAATGGCCTTTTTAACTATAAAAGAAGCATTGCTTTAACCATCAGCTTGACTGGAAGTTACAAAGATGAAATCTAAAAAATCTAAATACCAAATTAGCTGTGACATGTCAAAAGGCCATGACAGGTCAACTCAATCCAGTTCCAAATTTTGCTGCCAGTTTCCATTCATGGAAGCTGCTTACATTACAAAAACAAAATCCATTGTCCCAGCATTTACACTGACAGACAATAACAGTTGCGTAAAACTCATGTGAAGCTTTGCCACTGTATAAAGTTTCTCTTTTGAGGCCTAATCCACTATGTCAGCTATGTAACTCATTCACTTCAACAAGAGTTACACAGCTGAAATGCTATACAACCTTTTCAATATTAACCCTTCATAGAACACGTATGTGCATACCTATTGCACTCCAGTGTATGAGCAGAAAAATAAAATCCTCTGTGCAGGTGCCAAAACAACCCACCATCCAGCAATATGGGGCCAGAACCTCAGCTGGTGTAAACTGGCAAACTGCACTGGAGTCAATGAAGTTTAACCAAACTACATCAGCTGAGGATTTGGTCCATTTTATGAGTCTCTTTTTACTTGGTCTCTTCACAGTACACCAATATCATTAGTGTGCAAAAAAGTTGTCTGATTGTAGCAGCTGGATAGTACGATTCAACTCTCATGAATGGTTTTGTAAACTCCCTGGCATCTGTGCATGTAGAGTTTTGGCTGCTAAACTAATGCATTTTGGGTAACCACTTTCAGTTGGGGGGAAAAACAGCTCCTCTTGCTAAGACTGGACTTTTTGAATTCTCAGCATCCCCTGCAAGAGAGAGAAAATCAGAACTTTCCCCAAAAGCTATTCTGAAAATAATTTCCTCCTGCTCCTCACATTCCCCCGCACCCTGCTCATTGTCTCTTACTCACCCACATTCTGACTTCTCAGCACATTTCCCCTTCCTTATTTCTCCCACAATCGCATCCTGAAAACCTCCACATTCTGTTCACTGCCTGACCCTCACATGGTTACTAAGGGGCCACCAACTTCTGTAAGAGCAGCCTGACTTTGGCCCCCTTGGAAACAATGGGCGAGTGTGGCCAGCTTTGTGCAGGCCACCCTCAATTTCCCCTGCAAAGGTCAAATGGACATGGCAGAGATCTTGCTGAGGCTAGCCTGTGGCTTCAGTCCCACTGACAGTAAAGGAAGATAATGGCTATTTTGGATAATAGCAAAACATCTTAAGAATGAAGGCTGAAATCAGAAATTCGTGTGAACCCTTCAAAAACGCCAAATACCACAAGCCTCACAATAAAATCACGAGAGCTGAAAACACCGTGGTGACCAAACCAACCAATCATAGACAGGTTTTTAAAGAATAGCCTGGAAACCAGATGATTTCTCTGAAAATGGAACTTGGGCATTTTTGAAAATTTTACTGATGACCATACAGGTGCAGAAACCACACAGAGTCACCACAATTTTAGAATTCCATACACCACAATATGTATATGCACACTTTAAAGGGACTGGCAGAGTTCCAGTTAGGGCAAGAAAATAAAACACCGACAGCTGAGTCCAAGGAAAAACAGACCATCCCAACTTGTCATTCTTCTCAGGAAAAACCTTGGAAGGAAGTTCAGTGCTGATGCAGCCAACGTGTTTCTTTTACAGGGTAAAAGCCAAATAAAATGAACATCTGGTTCAAAAAAAAAATAGAACTAGATAAATTGTTTATGCCCTTTCCAAAGTCCAAGCCAAGCCAATTCCCCTTCTTCAAAAGTTGGGCAAATTAAAGGGCATGGCTTTAGTTCAGCCCATTACAGAAATATGGAACAGCTGCTAAGTTCAGCTCAGGATCCTGTCTGACCTGAAGCCCGGGATCAGGAGGCTTGATTCAAGGCCCGTCTCTTTCTCTTGCAGCAAATGAAAAAGTTAACTTCTGTGCAGATTTATTTTTTCTCCCCACAGTTCAGTATAGTTCCCAAGTGCTGGGTTTGCATCACAGCAACTTCTTTTATAACCGGAATAATTTCATTTGTTCAGTTTCAATTCCAACAGCCATCTGTTACAATGAAACTGTGTGACTTCCATATCAAGCCCTGCTTTCACAGCCTCTTGATGATACTGACCTCACAGTGACCTCAGAGACAAATGGGTCTGTTTACCAAACAGAAATCAAATTCCTAAAACAAAAGGCAGGATTTAGGGTTACGTTGTCGCACAGAGCCACACACCCATAACAGTGCAGCATGCACCACCTTAGCAGGAACTATGGGAGACAACACTGCTCCATACAAGCCTCCTGGAGGTCCTGCTGCGTTTTAGCTTCTGCAGCAGCTGTACAAAGACCACACTGGGTGTGCTCCCTTCCTTAGCCAGTTGAGCTCCCTCTGCCCAAGGACTCCTAAGTGATGCACCTAGGTAGCCACCCCCTGTGCCCTCCCTCTTTTCCCCTTGCATACACATACACAGAGGCCAGATGTTATCTGGTCCTTGATATCAGGGACAGTGATATCTCTAGAACTTCCCCAGATTTCCAAAATGGAGCAGACCCTGACATCACAGCAGGTGGAAGGCGATACATGACCTTTAGACCTTATCCCCATGTCACTTCTGTTCATTATCGCATAAATGATACCATTTTGAGTTGCTATTTAGTCTGTTTTTCTTCAACGCAGTTATAAAAAGGGGGGGGGGAAATAGTGCTCCTTACATAAAATAAGAAACAAGAACCATGATGTACCAATGGATTTTGAAATAATATCGTACGGCCCAGTGCATCTCAAACCCAGACCTGCAGAGTTGTCAGACATCGAACACCTCCACATTGTCACCCAGCAGCAGCTGTAACCGGCTCACACTCCCTTACTCATGACCCACTGCGGGCCCAGACCACAGGAGGTCCCATCTCCAGGGGTTCGACAAACAGCAGCCTCATAGCACCTGAGTGGCTCCCCGCCCTATATAAACCCAAGGGGTGTTCGAGAAAGTGTCCAGGTAACAATGCAGCTAGCTGCCACAACCACCCTGAATTCTCTCTTCCTGAACTCCTGGTATTGGCATCGACTCTGACTTGGACCCTGACTCCTGCTCAAACCCCAGACAACCCACACAGATCCCAATACCCAGTATTGATCCTTTACGTGATCCCCAACCGGTCTCTGGCTCTGCCCTTTGGTCTAATCTTTGGCTTGACCCTCAATCTATTGACCCTGATACTGACTCTAAACCTCAGCAGTTGTTCCTCTCTATCAAGCTACTGCCACTAGTCCCACCTACCTTCACCCTGGATCCTGACACAATATAATCTCTAGTATGTACAATCCAAGGGGGCCAACAAGTTGCTTTAACTGCACTGTCCATCTCAGAACAACAAAATCCTGGTCTACTGAAACTGAAGATTATCACATCTATTTTTAAACAAGCTGTTCATATTTCAAGCTTTTTATTCTGCCTCATGTTTTACTTTCTTAGAAAATAAGTGGCCAGCCTTGCTCCATGTCATGCTTGGAAGGCATTCCCTACCCTCCATCAACTGTACTGGTTGTATATGTATGGTGGTGATTATTCAGGTTGTCTACACCTCAACACACTTTCACATGTTGAGTCTTTAAATTGCACATATAGACAGCACCACTACCATCCTCTACAGACATTTCATTTGGTAGCATTGTACGTCCATTATGAAGTCAGAATATTAAGTAGCACACCAACAGACCAACCCCACCGACCAAACGTACTTTCTGTGTAAACAGCACATTTTTCATATCACAAAGACTGTACTGCCAGGGTCTGATCCAGCACCCTGTAAATTCAGTGGAAAGTCTCCAATTGACATTAATGGGAGTTGAAAAGGCTACAATGCACAGATTATGTCTACCCAAGTGTTTTTGCAGTGGGAGCCTGATTCTCACTGGGGACTCTGGGTGCTATGTTAAGGCAAAATGAATACCGAAATGTAAATGTACAGAAGTCAGAAAAGAAAGTATAACCGTTCATCGCAATATGTTCACTTAGTAATATTAATTCTCATGTGAGCCCATATACAGTATGTGCAAAATTCTGACTCAGGCCAATTTGTCCTGGTGGAAGGCTGGTGAGAGTAAGGACTAAAGGATTTGACTCTGCAGTTATACATACATTTTACAGTTTCAAGTAGCAATCAAAATGGTATGTGCGCAATTGTTTCCATCAATATCATTTTTTGCATGTAACTCTCAGAACCCTCTCTCGTTTATTATAACATGGCTACATCAGCTGAAAGTTAAACAAGTACAGAAGCTATTTAAATTTGGTTAAACAGTATGTTACAGATTGACATGTTATAGATATGGAGATAGAAATGGTTTGGAAGTCTTTGTCATTTTCCATTCCTACTGAAAAAACCCCCAAAGCTTACATTCAAATGAGAAAAGACAACTAGAATACCTTTTCTGTAGAAAATAAGAATGACTTGTAGCACCTTTAGATGTTCTCCATAGCACTGTTGTATCAAATTCATTAAGCATCAACACTTGGAAAAGTTTCTAAAGGTGTTAGTCCCTGCTTGGCAGTTTATACACTGCATCTGCAGTCAAAGTGCTGCAAAAATGCCATCAATGAAAGAGCAAGAGAAGCATTCAAACCAGCCAATGATCAAACAATGGATGCAAAATAAAAACAGAAAAGGGAAATAACAGAGGTTAATATTACTGTGGGGATCTTGCTGTTTTACTCATGATAACTTCACTGTTTTATTTTGATATCAAATTATGCTATGCAGTTTCAGCCCTAGCATGCTTTGTGCTTGTATACTACACTACAAATACATTTGCTAAATCCAACATTTATTTAGTTAGAAGTAAAAGGATTTTTTTTTTAAGTATAACTGCAATGCATCTGGCATTTAAATCAAGTAACTATTAGCATAGGAAATGACCAGCATGAAGGTACAGGTCTCCAGGAAAGACAGATGAATACAAGGAGTCAGCATGGGATTGGATTTAATGCCCTGTTTACTAGGGATCTGCAGTGTTGAAAAATGCAAAGAACTTCCTGTAGCAGACTGAGCTCAGTTGCAAAAGGTTAAAAATGCAGGCTATGAATAAAAAGGAAGATTTAATTAACGAGTTTAATTGGACAAGGAGGAAAAGCAGCTCCAGTATACCTTGTATACTTCAAAAAGAAAGCAGACCACTTTAGCATAAACCAGGACACCTGCAGAGCTTAAAGGGCTGCTTGCCTTTCATATAATCCATTAAAAAATTCAGAGATCTATTTATGAAATAAACAAAAGGAAATGGACATTGAAATCTAAACAGAAGAAACTAATTATATAAAATCAACTGGACTAAAGTGTATCATTTTTTAGAATAGCATGAACTAGTCTCTACTACCAGCAGCTATTCTTACGTTTCCAACACATAATTCTGACCAACCGTCAATGAGCGACAACAAAACTTCAGGTCATATTTACAAATATTTAAATGAATCACTGTAGATTTTCAACACTTACCATTTCACACATGTGACCTACACACACAAATGTAGAACCAGTAATTCAAAGGATACCTATTCTCTACCAGGGAAGGCAGCGTGCGGTAGTGTATAGGGTAATCGTGGACCAGGAATCTGGAAACTTGAGTATTAGTCCTCATTCTACCACTGACTCATGGAATGTCCTACAGCAAGTCACTTAATCTCTCTGTGCCTCAGTAAATAAAGATGATACTTTCACATCCATGTACTAATTGCACTTTAATGTCTATGGATGAGAAACACTACGTGTTACGATTAGATTTATTTTTAACGTGCCTAAATCCAAGCTGCCCACCAACTGTCAACCATTAAGAGCAGAATTAAAGGCAAGTTTTAACAACAGGTATTTGTATTACTGTTTTCAAAATAACCACAATTTTTCTCTCTCCTCCATTTGCTATTAAATCTCTCCAAAAATTGCATGCCATTAGAACAGACACATGCTTATTATTTTTCTCAGGGCCTCGCAAATGCTCACCTGCTCTTCAAGGCTGCCTTGAGTTGTGCTTATCCCTTCACAGGGGAAGGGTGTGGTTGTAGATTACGTACATGGAGGAAAGCAGGGATAGTCTAGGAGCCGTGGTGAGATGATAAACAACAAATCATTCTCAGTCGATCTGGGTTTAGCAAGAATGATAACAAATAATTCCATTTAGCATGCCAGTATCACTTTTCCAGCCTCAAAGCTCTGTACAACCATTACTTACTTAATCTTCACAACATCCCTGTGAGGTAGGTAGGTCAACAGTATTATCCCAGTTCTGCAGACGAGGAAACTGAAACAGGATTAAGTGATTTGCCCAAGGCCACCCCGTGAAACAATAGCAGAGCTGGGAACTCACAACTCCACAGTTCCCAGTCTCATGTTCTTTCAACTAAGCTTCTCAAAAGTCAGGCTAGAAATAACTAAAAGCAGACTTTACAGAGATTGGCTGAGGAGAGAATCCCTCCAGTGGGCATAATTCAGCTCTTAGCCATGAGGATCCCACACTCTTTATCCACAAATGACACACACACAACCTTTTGAGATGCAAACAGACTGCGGATCTCTTCCAATGTATTTCTGAGTTACAACAGGAAAAGAATAGCCTTTGGCAGTGAGCAAGCTGAACAGCACATGACTTTAAACGGACAAACATCCTAACTTGTTGTGCAAAGAAAGTCGAGTCACCACCTCCTGCAAACTGTAATTTACTGGGAGGACCCCAGCTTGTTCCCTGTGCCAACCAGGTGAAGCCAATGCCTCCCTTCTAATTGCCTGTTTTTCCTGAAACTACAACCCAGCCTACCAGATGGAGCCCAGCAGGTTGCTGCTCCCAGAAAACATACCCATTTCACACAGAACCCCTAGCCAAATTTTATGCCAGTGCCAAACAGACACCTTTGAGGAGTTCTTTAAATCCATATTTTGGTCCTCATCTTATTCCCAACTGAACTGAATGGCAAGACTATCATCAAGGTTAGCGGAAGTAAGATCAGGCCCTTCTTCAATTAAGGTTTCTTGGCAAGGATTTTGCATGTGGGTTGAGAAGACAAGAATCAAATCAACTGAGACAAAAGGGCATCAACAGTTTACAGAAGAGAGAAACTAAGAGCAACATCTTAATTAAAAATAAACCTAAGATACACCACCACAAAGTAGGAACAAATATGATCCAAATATTTGATAACTAAGGCCATCCCAAGAGATTTTCCCTTGGTCTCTGTGGGACTCTCCCTATACATTGAACAGTGAGTGATGACTTCCTTTATGTAACCTGTCTAAATTAGAAGATCAGTGGCTCCTCAGGGCAGAGATCTATCATTATTATTATTATTTACACAGTACATAGATCTGAAAAGTACCAATTGTGCTACAGAAAAAATAGCACCAATAATATATATTAGCGCATATAGCATTACTTTGGGGTATTTCTGGAGAGCCACCCACTTACTCTTCAACCTACAACTTTTCTATAGGGGATGGAAAGGTAAAAATAAGAGCACAGACCAGGGCTGGCCTGAGGTTTCATGGGGCCCTGTGTGAAGTATATACGCAAAATTCCATCCAGATTCTTCCCCACCTTTTATTGTGTGCCACCTGCTCCATATACTATACTCAAATATCTCCCTCAAAACCACCTGGTTTTTGACTCCTCCTGCTCCAAGTATCATCTGTTTATAAGGTTCCATGGCTTCTTGGAAGCCTCTCACTCACCCATGTTAACTAGAAAAGTGGAGATGAAGTGCAAGTGTCACTATAGGGAGCACTTAGACAATAAACCCTTCAGGCCAAGGACACTCTCTCCCCTTATATATGTACACTACCCAGCACAACGGGGCCCCAATGCCGAAAGGGGCCTAAATCAAGTTTGGCTGTTTTTCTAAAAGCTATGCTCTAGAACAGTGGTTCTCAACCAAGGGTCTGGGGTCCCCTGGGGGGCCGCAAGCAGGTCTCAGGGGGTCCACCAAAATATACCAGAGAGCAGGGCCAGTGTTACACTTGCTAGGGCCCATGGCAGAAAGCCAAAGCCTGAGCCCTGCCGCCCAAGGCTGAAGCTTGAGCAATTTGGCGTCGTGGGGCCGCCTGTGGCGTCGGGCCCTGAGCCACTGTCCTGCTTGCTACCCGCTAGTGCCAGCCCTGGCTTTTAGTCTACTGGATATAGAGAAAAACAGTTGTTGTGGCACAGGTGGGCCAGGGAATTTTTATAGCATGTTGTGCTACTCCCTCTGAGCTGATGCACAGATATCAAAGGGCTGGTCCAAAAATAAGTAATTTTTTGCTCATCAAGGTGTTTTCCAGGCTACCAAGCTATCCACTCCTTTTGCATATGTATGCAATATTTAATTTAATTACATGTAATGTCTCTATCAAATAATGTCATTGCATACCAGGGAAAAAGTCACAGAAACACCGTGCTACCCAGACAGTAAGAAACACTGAAAATACTGTCTCATGTATTTGGAAAAAATCCTTCCTGAATATATTTAGGAGGTTAGCCAATTAGGACACATGGAAGCAAACTTTATAAAGTGCCAAAAACGACTTGTCTGCAAAAATTCAGCAAATAGATTCCATGTCTGAGGTACACTGAATATTTTCAGACACTGATGTCTCCTGATCAGGTGGGCTGCATTTATAAATGGTAGCTCCGAATAATTAAACCGTGACTTGACAAAACTTGCTGTAGCATGTTTATTTTCTTCTGTTTCCACAAAGACAACAGGATTGGCACAGGCCAGACCTTTATGCACAGATGCCATAAGCAAAGAATCTTTTGGCTCCTCCAACACAAGGCAGAGATAGTTACATCCCCTTCCATCCCAGTTCCTTGGCTAACCCAAATCTTTCCTTTCTCTGGATCACCTCCCATTTCACTCCCCAAGCCCTGGCCTATTTGCCTGTCTTCTCTTCTCCCAGTGATTTCACAGATGGGGTCTTCGAGTATAAAAAGTCTGCTCTTCCAAAGGCTTCTTCCGGCACTGGAGCTTCTACTAGAGTCCAGAAGCTCCTGATATATGGTACTGTTATGTGGCCACCTCTATAGCTTATGCCTAAATCAGTCCCTTGATGAGCAAATAAATTAGTCACCTTGCCCATCAAACCAAACCTCTTTTTAATCTTAGTATCAAAGAAATGAAAGGCTGGAAGTGACCTCGACAGATCATCTAGTCCAGCATCCTGCTCTGAGGCAAGACCAACTATAGCTAGACTTAATGCTTTAAGGCCAGTTTAGTGTAGGACAATTCATCCCATCTCTCCCCTCAACTTTTGCAGGCAGGATCTTTGCCCACTCTTGTTTCTTTTTGCAGCTTCAAGATGGACAGCTGAAGGGCTACAATTGCTCCCTTGCCAATGGTGGAAGTTTGCCCCTGGTGAAGCAAAGAGCATGGAACCTCCTCATTCAGAGTTTCTCGTGATAAGGAAATGAGAAAGGAAACCTCCCCTAGCTCTAGGACTCTTGCTAGCAGTGTTGGAGTACCTACTCAGACTCCTTCTGGGATGGGAGAAAGCCTCCCACGGACAAGGCAGAGAGAGAGAAAGACAGGAATGCAACAGGGAGGTAGGGACTTACTGAAAAGTTTCAGATCAAGTTCAAGTAAACTTCTTAAATTGCAGGACCTCCTCTGAACCACCAGCCTTTCTGAAGAGCAGTAGATACCAGATAATCATATTTCAGTGAGAAACATGACTATATAAATGGGGCATTTCGCTCCTTCCAGCAAGAAAAAAAGCCAAGGCAGGAAAGAATCTACGATCACTAATGGTTTTAATTTAATAGCTTTGCAATAGAGCGGAGGACTGAAAAGCACATCATCAATACTAGAAAAGGATCTCTCTATCATGGCATCAACTGGCTGCAGAAAAAAGGCTGCCAGATGAATAGTGGCTGCATACAACATCAAAAAAGACTTAATAAGGCCTCCCGAAATAATGATTTAATGGGAAATGCCAGTGGGAATTCTTGCTGAGACACAGGGCAATCCTGCCATGAGGTGCTCTAGGCAGACCACACGGTTCGCCCTTCAATTATGAAATTCCTTAGTTTCTATCTCCCCCCAGAACACCTCAAAAAACATTGACCATTTGGGGTCTATTTCTCACAAACAGCTCCCATATGGCCAAAGCACACCATAGAACTTATCGAAACACTGGTTAGTTCACACCACAGTTTTACTGCCAATAGGTTTCCTATCCAGCTTTCCAGGAACTATCATTACGAACCAAACCCAAAACTCTTATGATATGTTCAGGAAAATACCCACTCTGTGCTACATGCATCACAAATACTCAAGGAGAACAGTCCCTGCTCCAAGAACCGCATAATCTAAGGACAGACAGACAGGCAGACAAAGGTTAGGGGAAGGGAAACAATGACAGACATTTTACACAGAAGCCAGATCAACTCACTGTAAGCAATACAGCAGAAATGGGTCTTTAAAAAGGGATTGAAATGTGGCTAAGGCCTTGGTGATGAGCTAGGGATCCATAACAGGTTAGAAACATACGGAGAAATCTGAAGCATGAGCTCGGCACAGAGCTTGTGCCATATTTTGTTTGTATCTGAACCTTAGCATTATTTTAACACTTCTTGGCACACTGAGCTCTGTCAACATCCGGAGGCTGTTACCAAAGCTCTAATCACCAGCTGGAGAACTCACATCTGTCCTTTCACACTCTTGGTAAATTCTGCAATTTCTTTTGCTTGTCTCAGCAAGTCATCTACTGCACATAGGTTGAGGGGATGGAGGGGGACAGGGAGGAAGCAGGGATGTGTTGTTGTACATCTCTGAGTTCAGATGTTCAAGTCCCTTTAAAAATTCAAGTGATTTGCAGCACCATGAGAAATTTCACACAGTGCACTGTAGGAACAAACCACTGAGCATTGAGAAGAAAGAGTCTAGAAGCCACAGTGTGTATCAAACAGACCGTTCCCAAAATTCACCTCTTGTCCCAATGTTTTTTATGCTTAGCCATACATTTTAGGATTATTCATAAATCATTTGGATTAATTTCTGAAGCTTTATGAAAAAAATTAATAAAACCATTTTCCCCATAGTGTATAGAAAATTGAAACACACTTCAGAATCCTCCCGGAGCTTGAAAGATCTTCTAAAGAAAACAACATATTACAGACTTTGTTATTTACATTATTTGCATTGCTGTCATCCCTAGCATATCATGCCTCAGTCAGGATCAGCGCCCCAAGGTGCTAGACATTGTGCATAGACCAAACCTGCAGGAAGACACAGAATCATAGGACTGGAAGGAACCTCAAGAGGTCTTTTAGTCCAGTCCCTTGCACTTAAGGCAGGATAAAGTATTATCTCCCATTATCCTGGAAGAAGGCTTTATCATCTAAAATAAGCACTGTTGCACCATTGCTTGTGTCTGATCTGCACATACAAATTCCACAAGTGCATTCACAAAGCAGAGCATACATGCCACCATTACAGGCATTGTTTACCTGTAGAGCCTATCATAAATGTCGTGACTGAAGAATTACTCTAATGCCAAGGGCCATCTGTTCCTCCATGAATGCCAGGTCATCATAATGATATCAAAGGGGATCTAGGCCTAAATTTTCCAAACATGGGTACTTAACATTAGACACCTTTGCCTAAATTTCAAAAGTGACTTGTGATTTTGGGGCCTCAGCTCTTGATTTCTGGAAATCAGGCCTAACTGGACACCCAAGAACCAAGGCACTAAAGAAACACTAACAAAAGTCACTTTTGGAAATTCAGGCTCTAAATCCATATTTAGGCACCTAAGCTGTGCTTAATTTGTACCCGGGCTTGCCAGGGCTGAGCCCCAGCACTTAGAGTTGCCAACTGTTTAATGACACAAACCCAAACACTCTTGCCCCACCCCCTTCCCCGAGGCCCCACCCACTTCAGCTCCCCTCCCTCTGTCGCTGGCTCTCCTCCACCCTCACTCACTTTCACCCGGCTGGGGCAGGGGGTTGAGGTGCAGGAGATAGTGCGGGCTGGGGGTGCGGCTGAGGGGTTCAGAGGGTAGGAAGTGGCTCTGGGCTGACCCTGGGGCAGGGGGTTGGGGTAGAGGAGGGGGGTGCGGGAGGCAGTGCAGGCTCTGGGAGGTCATTTGGGTGCAGAAGGGGGCTCCAGGCTGAGCCTGGGGCAGGGGGTTGGGGTGTTGGAGGGGGTGCGGGCTCTGGGAGGGAGTTTGGGTGCAGGAGGAGGCTCCGGGCTGAGCCTGGGGCAGGGTGTTGGAGGGGGTGCGTGCTCTGGGAGGGAGTTTGGGTGTGAGGTGTGAGCTCTGGGCTGGCAGGGCAGGGGTTTGGGGTGCGGGAGGGGGTGAGAGGGGCAGCGCTTACTTCGTGCGGCTCCCGAAAGCGACCGGCACATCCCTCTGGCAGCACCCCTGTAGGGTTGGCATTCATAGCCCAGGCACCTCTGGGCTTGCTACATCAGTTATGACTGCACAAAAAATGGCTTGAGTTCTGGCACCTCTTTCATTATAAATTAAGCACTGCACCAAAGTAAAAGTGGCCTGATTTCTGAGGTCAGGACAACAGGGAGGAGTGAAGAACAGGAAAGTTAAGAAGCAGCTCATTAATGAATGACCACAAAAGTCTGAGTGAAGCCCAGGATACAAGGGGTACTTTTAGAATTAGCAAAACCTCAAAAACAACACTATCTCAGAGCTAGCCTCCCAGCCCAGGTCGACAGATTCGTGCTAGCCCTCTAAAAATAGCTGTAGACAGTGCTTTTACGTTGTGGCTCAGGCTCTGAAGCCCAGGGAGCAGCTGGGGTACAGAGTCTGCTGATAGTAGCAGTTTACATCTACTCTTGCGCTGCAGTTTTTTCCCCAAACTTAGCTGCATATTTAAAGAGATTCCCTTCCCTGAATCTAAATCCTCAGGATTTTAGCCTATTTGCATATGATTGAATTTTAAGATGCATGTATAGTTTAGAATGTATTTTACTTCTGCCTCTATACTTGTATTCTATTTAAT
Source organism: Terrapene triunguis (assembly GCF_002925995.2). NCBI lineage: Eukaryota > Metazoa > Chordata > Testudines > Emydidae > Terrapene > Terrapene triunguis. Next base: position 162,517 of record NW_020664762.1, read on the forward strand.
TATATACTGTGTTTTGTACTTGTTTAATTTACACTAGGTTTCAAATATTAGTGATTTAGTGTATTAATTCCTTTCAAGGTAACACTCATTCAAAAACACAAAAATATACATAGAAACCAGAGTTTGAAAAGCGTGCACTTTAGAAAGAATGTCTATATAGCAGCAATGCATGAAACCCAATTCGTGATTAAACAAATTATAAGATTAAGAACACAGAGTGTAAGCACATTGTGTTTCTCAGTATACGAACTGTATGTATAAAAATGGCATATATTGAACTTTTCAGACATTTTAACTTTGTATTAACGTAAAAATGAGATCTAAAATGATCTTCTGAAGAGAAAAAATAAATTATTCTCAAGCCAAGTATTAAAAGCATTCCTTAAGCTGACACAAAAAGAATTTTTCACAAAAAGAATCTGTTTCTCATCTGTCTAAAAATGTATTGGCTGTAACTATAAGTCAATCAATCAGTAGCCAAAAAGAGAGGAAAAAATGAACTATATCCCAGATTTTAATATTTGTATTACAGACCTCTGGCAGTGGCACACTACTTACTTAATGTCATTAATAATGTATTTGTCACAAAATCATAGAAATGTACAGCTGGAAGGGCTTTGAGAGGCCATGTAGTCCAGACCTCTGTGCTGAGGCACAAGCAAGTATATCTAGACCATCCCTAACAGGTGTTTGTCTAACCTGTTAACAATAGGGGATTCCCACAACCTCCCTTGGAAGCCTATTCCAGAGCTTAGCTAACTTTATAGTTAGCAAGTTTTTCCTAATATCTAACCTAAATCTCCTTTGCTGTAGATTAAGCCCATTACTTCTTATCCTACCTTCATTGGATAAATTGAACAATCGATCACCATTCTCTTTATAACAGTCCTTAATATATAATCTGGTCCCCTCTCATTCTTAGTTACTCAAGTTTAAACATACCCAGGTTTTTTAACCTTTCTTCACAGATCAAGTTTTCTAAACCTTTTATTTTTTTCCCCCTCTCCTCTGAACTCTCTCCAATTTGTCCTTGAAGTGTGGTGCCCAGATTTGGACACAGTACCCCACATGGGGCCTCACCAGTGACGAGTAGAGCAGGACAATTACCTCCCATGTTTTACATATGACACTCCTGTTAATACACCCTAGAATGATATTAACCTTTTTTGCAACTGTAACATACTGTTGATTCATATTTGATCTGTGATCCACCGGCAGATCCTTTTCAGCAGTACAGCTACCTTAACAGTGACTCCCCATTTTGTAGCTGTGCATTTGATTTTTTTCTCCCTCCGTGAAGTACTTTGCACTTGTCTTTATTGAATTTCATCTTGTTGAATTCAGACCAACTCTCCAATTTGTCAAAGTCCTTTTGAATTTCTAATCCTGCCCTCCAAAGAGATAGCTACCTCTCCTAGTTTGTCATTCATAAATTTTATAAACATGCTCTCCACTCCATTAACCAAGTCATCAATAAAAATACTGAATATTTCCAGACCCAGGATAGACCCCTCTGGGACCCCAACAGATACATCCTCCCAGTTTGACAGGCAACCATTGATAACTACTCTTTGAGTACAGTCTTTCAACCAGTTGCACACCCACCTTATAATAATGTTAATCTAGACCACATTTTCCTAGTTTGTTTATAAGAATCTCACGTGGGACTGTGTCAAAAGCCTTACTAAAATCAAGATATAGCAACATCTACAGCTCCCCCGCCCCCATTAAGCCAGTCACCCTGTCAAAGAAGGAAGTTAGTTTGGTTTGGCATAATTTGTTCTGGACAAAGTCATGCTAGCTATTACTTATCACCATATTATCCTCTAGGTGCTTATCAAACTGATTGTTTAATAATTTGTTCCAATATCTTTCCATGTATTGAACTTAGGCTGATCTGTCTCTTTGTTCCCCTTTTTAAAGATAGGTTCTGTGTTAGCCCTTCTCCAGTCCTCTGGGACCTCACCTGTCCTCCACAAGCTTTCAAAAGATAATCGCTAACAGTTCCAAGATTGTTTCAGCAAGTTCCTTAAGTACCCTAGGATGAATTCCGTCAGGCCCTGCCAACTAACTTACCTAGATATGCTTTAACTTGTCCTTTCCCTGTTTCGGCTTGCATTCCTTCCCCCTTGTTGTTAATATTAATTTTGTTGAGTAATTTTGTTGGCCACCATTAACATTTTTAGTAGAGAGTGAAGCAAAATAGGCATTAAATACCTGAGCCTTCTTGATGTCGTCCATTATTAGCTCTCCTTCCCCACTGTGTAGAGGACTTACACTTTCCCTCATCTTTCCCTTGCTCTTAATGTACTTAGGGACCCTCTTCTTATTAACTTTTACATCTCTTGCTAGGTATAGCTCATTTGGGGCCCTAGCCTTTCTGATTTTGTCCCTACATGCTTGTGCTATTCTTACGTATTCACCCTGAGCAATTTTCACTTTTTGTAGGATTTCTTTTTGATTTTCAGGTCATTAAAGAACTCCTCATGGAGCCATACTGGTCTCCTACGTTTCCTCACATCGGGATAATTTGCTGTTCTGCTTTTAATGTCTCTTTCAGAAACTGTCTGCTCTCCTGAGCTCCTTTTTCCCTTAGATTTTCTTCCTATAGGAGCAATGATCAAAGAGAGCATTTATTCTTTCCATTTTATATGTTGGTAAACTGAGGCACAGAGAAGCTAAGTTATTTGCCCAAGATCACACAATCAGTGCAAAACCAAGCAAAGAACCTGTCTCCTCACCTATAAAGCACTGGATCACACTCTCTTGCATAGTACTGCCTAATAATTATGTTTTTAGGCAACAGAGCTCAAGTGTGTCATGGAGAAAGTGGCAAGGTCATTCATAAAACTTACAAGATTATTTATTACTAAAGGGATAACTGTCAGATCCACTGAAATGAAAAACTGAGGTTTGATAAAAACAAGACTTCACATCATTTAAGATCAATAGAATGCTTCCATGATTTCTTTTTAAATTGTTCTGACAAGAGTTCTCATTTGGATTTAAAAATTTCTCTGGGAGTGTTTGCAACCCAGACAATGCATCATCGAGTGTGGTGTTCAGTGATCAGCCCATGCTTAAAGCACTGCAAGAGATTTGCTTTATTCTGAATCCAGTTCCAACTGGTTGTGCATAGCAAGTGCTTCCGAGCACACCACCCAAACTTTCTGTCTGGGGAGCTCATCCCTTACAGGCACAGTCCCTAAGTACCACATCATACAAGTGCATTAGAAAGGGAAAACTCCAAGATACTCAGTCTATTTTCTTTGTTGAAGATGAGTGTGATGCAAGAAGTAAACCATTTGAATCATGAAAAGTACATATGATTTTTTAGAAGTATTTCTTGCAGTTTTAATTCTCTAAGGTGGTTGATAATCAATTAAAATTCAGTGGCACAAACGCAGAGGATCAAATATTCAAGAGGTCTCCATAAATGTACCTGCAGTACTTGTGCATTCCCATTTCATTGCACAATCCTCATATTTATACCTGCAAGCAGGACTTTATTTGTGCAATTACCTGTTTTACACATACATTTTCAAAGGCCTTTAGAAAATCTGTTCCTGTTAAATCTTCACGGGAATTAAGGTAACAATTTGATTCCAACTTTCCTTACAACCACAAGATCAGTTATTAAGCTTTTATTTTCAGGCTTCATAGAATACCTGCTATACATTCAATCATAGTTATGTGTTTATACTGCACCCCACATTATGATGTTAAAGAGAATTATGTAAGCAAAATTCAGTCAGAGGTGAAATTTTCTGACACTATAAAATGACACTATTTCCTAGTAAATAAACTAGTTGGAGCCCAGGACATAATATTTATTGGATATGTTATTCGAGGTGAAGTTTTAACTGGATGCACATATACAAAACATCAGTGGCAACCTCTAATTTCATTCTAACGGCCAAATCCTAGACCCAATGAAGTCAAGAGCAAAGCTCCTATTGAATGCCACTGGATTCGAATTTGGCCCTATCCAAGAAAAGCAATAGCCTCATTTACAGGCATGCCAAGATTCACTTGAAGAACTATGGGATTCTTTTTAAGGAACAATAGGCAATTGTATAAGAAAACCACCAAATCAAGGGAACAGTTCTGAAGCAGATCTCAGAAGCTACACAGCAGCCTGGAAACTGACTCATAGCTTCACCAGTCAGGAATGTCCATATCACAACTAGCAATAATTAGACCCATGGCTGGCTATGAATGAGCACAGAAACTGGGAACTGCATTCTTGGTCTTGTTCATTTGCTCATTGAGTCAACTCTGTGCTATGCTAAGGCTAAACTGTTCTCTCATTTCTATGGGTGCAGCTCCCATTGACTTGAATCGCACCTGTATAGATGAGAGCAGACTTTGGACCCGAGCCTCCAGTCTGTCCTCAGTACACAGCCTTTCACGAGAACTGAATTCACCAGCATCGCCTGCAACTTCTTGTGTATTACTTCTCATCAAATAAAGACGGGTTTTAAAAAGTGAAGCACAGCTTTATTTTTGCAGCCTGCATACTTTATTAAAATAAAATGGTCTCCTCTAAAAACTTGACATTTGCCTTAAAACTTTCCAGAATAATTGCTAAGGAGGACGACTGCCTGGATAAAAGGGAGTATGTTAGAAATACCATCATTATTAGACACGACCCCACATATGCAAAAGCAGATAGGTTTCCTGGTATGTGAGAGAACTGGCACAACATAGGTCAGCACTGAGGTTTAAGGTCCCACCTACGCTGTGTTGGGAGACCTTTATTCCTATATTTTGGAGTTTTTCTTACGAGACTTAATTCCTGTCTATGTTTGTGATTCTTACTATGTTGGGAGATGTGTTTACAACACAGTAGTCAGCCAATACAAGTAATGTACATTTTGATCTAGATGGACCACACTATGTTTTAACTGTATTCCAGATTTGTGTCCAGTTTTTGTGCTAGGCTTTGCAATGCTATACCACAGGTTGGGAACATGAGATTAGTGCTTCTAAAAGTGTGTTACAAACAAAGGAAGAAATTCACGCTACTGTGGAGGGGGCGTGCAAAGCTCTCTGCATTACTTAAACCACCTGGGCATAGCCAGAGCATCCAGGCATGGGTTCCAGTACACCCTATATGCATCAGAATAGACTCTGGACCTTCTCTGAATAGGCTAGCATAGATAGGACCATCAAATCCACAATTACTCAACCATGGTGGCCTAAAGTCCACTGGGAGAGGCTGTGGCCAGTATTTCATGCCTTCTTTTACAGCTAATCGGCTGGAAGAGCTACATGGCAGCTTCACAGCCTAGCTATGAATCGCGAGGATGGAGTCCAGCCCTTCAATTCTTACTTGGTTAGCTTCCCACACAAAACCAGTTTATTAGGGCTTTGTGCAGAGAGGAGTGATATAAATAACAGAGCAAGTCTAAAACAGCAGCAGCCTTTTTAATTAAGAAAAATAACTTTCTAAATGGGAGGAGGGATAGCTCAGTGGTTTGAGCATTGGCCTGTTAAACCCAGGGTTGTGAGTTTAATCCTTGAGGGGGCCACTTAGGGATCTGGGGCAAAAATCAGTACTTGGTCCTGCTAGTGAAGGCAGGGGGCTGGACTCGATGACCTTTCGAGGTCCCTTCCAGCTCTATGAGATAGGTATATCTCCATATTAAAAAAAAAATGTAATTTTCTGAAGGAAGTTGGAAGAAAGTTTGCTGAACTAGCAAAAAAAGTTAATTCATAAAATGAATTAGACTATTATAGGTGGAATATGCTATATGCTAGTATGCCCTATCATACAGAACTCAACAACCATAGTATCTCACAAGTATGAGTTTTTAAATAAGTGATTTTGCAGGATCCATCAAGTCTGATCCCACTGATAAGTCAAAGCAGTTTAAAAACAAACACACAAAAATAAAAACAATCCAACAAAAATCACTTACAGCTGTGAAACAAACTTGGGGAGAGTCATAGCTGCATGTTAAATTGCTTCCCAAAAATGAATTGTACCAAAAAGTATAAATGTAATTCATCTGAACACCATAATAATCCATCCAAGAGCCTTAGTACCATGTCTCTAGACCCAGTCCATTTAACTTTCCCTGACAGCCAGCATTTGTATAGCTTCCATTTGCTGCACCTGAATCTACAAAGAATGTGATTTGGCTTGGTACTGCTACTCCAGGAATCAATTACCATTTTATACATCAGTATTTAGTTACAGGGCTGCAAATGTCCTCTAGCCAATCATAATTCAGGTTCTAAACATCAGAGGTTAATCTCTAAACACTGGGAATTTGGCAAAAGTTATTATAACAAAGGGAAAGTTCCCTGCTCGTATTGTTTTGACTATATTACGCTTCCATTCACAAATACTGTCATTATAGCAATGATTAATCTCAGCACTTAGGCTATTTAAAAAGCCATCATAGCAATTATTTGTGCAGTGGAAATATGTTATCTGCCACTTTTCTTTAAAAATGACTTACAACCCATGGGCAAAAATCTTGCTGGAATGTAACTGAACAGAAATCTGTATTCACCTGTGACAACCCTGTGGAAAAGCCTCAGAGTTTAATTCTATTGGCTAGATCTTCAGATGATGTAAATTGAGTTTATGTCTATTTACTCCAGCTCAGGATCTGGCCCTATAGGTTTGTTTAGCAATTGTCCTATTGGAGTCACCCCTATGAAGTGCTACTATCAAGCTTTTCCATAAGGGAGAACTTTGGCCCTGTGTCTTGTATTTAGTCAATTCAATTAAAGAGATTTGGCACACTACATATCAACAAGTCATGTGTAAGTGTGTACTTTAAATGAGACTAAGATATGAAACAGCAAACATCATAAATCTTAGCGTGATAACACAAATTCAACATTTCCGCTGCTCGTCTTTGCATTACACTATCTTTCTTGTGCATTCCAGTGAGACTGCTAACCTTCCTTGAGCACAGTCTAACCAATAACAGCAACGTAAATATTTGATCCATCACTATTCAGTCACAAACAATCAAGGCACTGCGCTTTCTGAAAAATTTGCATCTGCACCTATGCAATAATCAATGGACAACGAAATTTGTTACACTGAGAAAAAACTGCAAAGTAAGCATGTTTTTAAAATTATGATGATTTAATTCAATTCTGAGATTGTGATGTGTGTACAATAAAGTGACGGTACATAAACCAAACCATCTGATACATGATTTGTTTTAAAGTATTGTTTCAGATTAAGAATCCATTATACCCACACTGATTAAAATTATCAAGGTGGTATGCCAAGCACTTTGAAGCTATTGTGGTACATAAAGTCTTAAAGTCTGAAAGCCACTGATCTAACAAGAGAATATACCACTTAAAAAAAATCAAAGACACAATCACATAGTCTTTACTCAGGTATAGCTGTTCCTGAAGGGTACAGGATTGGGCTCCATAAATGAATTAAGCACAGCTTATGGTTTGGGTTACTAGAATGAAATTCACAGCTCTCTTCATAAGAGTGGATGTCCAGCACACCAGAAAAAAGTATCAGGCCCAATGTGTCTCAAGTTGGCCATTCAAAACAGAAACAACTCAAATTAACTGAAAGTTTAGGCTTCCATAGAACAACACAAGAGCACGGCCACCAGAAGTTTTTTTTTTTTTGCTACAGATACTGACTTGTCTTTACCAAAAAAAACCCCAAAAAACCACCTAAGGAATTTTTGTAGTTTGTTTAGCCAAGTGCACTATATGCTGTATTAGAATCACACATGTCCAGTGCTCTGAAAGCCATTAAAACACTAAAAGATAGACACACAAATGATTAAAAGTGTTGTTCTTCCATCTATGACATGAACCTTCACTGACTTCAATGGAGATTCTGTGGATGGAACGATTCCATAATAAGCAGTCAAGGCCTCATATCAATTGTGGGAGTAGTTCTAGATATTAGAAAGGGGGTGGTTTTTCAAAAGCACCTGAGTGACTTAGGAGCCTAAGTTATTTTTAATAGGAAAAAAAAAATCTTTAAAACTGTTCTTTCCCTCTAATGGTAACAGTGGAATAATCGATCTGTTCCCTTAAGGGTACAAGAAAAAGAGCAAAATCTCATACTCAAAACTAATATTGGTAGTTTTCAAACTGCCGTAGTAATGTCCCTCATTAACTGAGTGCGTAAAAGACCCAGGTGAGCCTCAGATCTGGGTTTCTCAGAGTGGTCTTGGAATGACTCAACTGTTAATTAAATTCGGTGAAACAGCATAACAGTGATACTCTGAACGCCATGCTTATATAAGTTCGCATGGGCTGGTCCTACCCCTGTGTGTATTGAAAGTCAATGATGAACTTAGAAAGCAAGCAACACACACTTTGGAAACTTACAAAGTAAATGCCCCTAAAAGTGCCAAGATGCCTTTTAATAACTTTACCGGAAGAAGAGCTCTGTGGAGCTTGGAAGCTTGTCTCTTTCACCAGCAGAAGTTGGTCCAATAAAAGATATGACCTCACCCCACCTTATGTCTCTGTTAATTATTTAGGTTAATAGCTAGCCTTGGTATTCACAATATACCCTTAGAAAATTAGCTTCATTTTATGGCCTACTTGGTATATTATTATAGATACAATGGCTGTATCTTATTAAGCTGCATTATGAGCTTAGATAGGGCCAAATCTAACTCACATTGGGTAGCCTCTCCTCCATTTCAATGGGAATGGGATGGGGCCTATAGAGAATATCTGTTCTGTACTTTTGGCACTGGGGGGGGAAAGCTTTTAAAAAGTGATTTCTGCTGGAGGATACACTCTGATAAGAGACTACAGGCAATAACAATGCTATTTCAGTAATGCCTGCAATGCTTAGAAGTGACTAGCTTGACATTTTTCAGCTCTATAGTTATTTTTACAGCTGATAAGGGTATAAATGAAAAATGCCAACCCCAATTTTCTTCAGAGATTGCGGATTTTGGTTCATAAGGTAGAAATCATAAAAAGTTACTACGTAAATCCACCCAAAGTTTGTAGAACGAAGAGCTCCTTCAGAAATTTTAAAATAATGACACTAACAAAGTCATAATTTGAAGCCATCCTTCACCTGTTAAGAGCCACAATTTAGTACCACTTTACTAAAAGAAGAGGGTGCACAGGCCTGCTCATACCGGCATGTCTTGCATAAAGTGCAGTGGTCAAGCAGTAATTCTGATACCGCACCATCTTGTTATATTCAGCTTGATAACAATGTTGGCTCAGGTACACTATATAGGGTCTTTCCTAGAACCTTTTCACAGAACGATTATAAATACAACAAACAATTACAGAGTTGACAACAGAGACACAGGTGGACATTAAGACGTATAGGGCAAGGGGAAAAGGAGATGTTTACAGGTGTGATTTGATAAGAGAGCTACTTGGGAGGTTTTTTCAGACAACAGATGTTGCAGAGAAGATTCTTGCACCAATGGAAGTGAGGCTGTATTGGGGGAAAGGGTGAGATGAGATGAGGGTGTGGCGAATGTACTGAAGGGAGGGTGGTGTCTCAACGAGATATGGGCAATTTTGAACTGGCTCTTGTGGTGAATGGGGAACCAGAAGTATTGAGAACTGGGGGTGGTGTGGCCATTTCTGAAGGACTCAAGAATGGATCAATGATAACAGGATGCAGTTCATTACCATGGTTTATGCTTATTTCTCAAGTATATAACTCATTAAAATAAATGGTACAGTCAGGTTTGAAAGGGGTGATTTTTAATCTCAGTGTTTCAAAATTTCTATTTTATAACCAGTTTCACATTAAAAACTCCAAGTTAAGCAAAAGCTCACGCAGGCCAATTCAGTGTCAGTAACTACAAAACTAGTGATTGATGTTTTTCGCAAGATACTTGAGATACCACTTTGGTGGATAGTGAAATAAGTGTGAACAGAATGAAGAGTAAAAGAAAACACTGTAACAAGAAAGCAGGCTTAGTTAGAAACCACCAGGAACTTTGCATTATGTAAGCACACCACTGATATTTATATTACAAATACAAGATGTAATGGGGACCCACGGATGTTTATCCCTCCAATATGGTCAATACAGCGAATGCTCAAAATACTAGTGCTGGCAGCCAAATAGGAAATATGCTTTAAATGATGCATAGGTATAATTCCAATTAACGATATATGGGTATGTTGAAAGAAGACTATATCCTCAGAGTGTATTTCATTCACAAAACACCACAGCTTAATTGCTAACCTTGCCATTTAATTTAGTGCACATAAAAGTAACGAGCTTTGGGTTCCAGGCCATCTCTTGCAAAGATTTTCACCGCTGAACCCCTCACACAGGGACTTCACATCCACAACAGCTAAACTCAGTTTAGCAACAGTTTTTGCTAAACTCATACCCTCCAATACTGAAAACAGTAAAAGTCTAAGTAAACATAGCAGCTAATCGCCATGTCATTATAATAGGTTTGAAGAATTTAGGGGGCTGCTAGCAAAAGGATTAAACCTATTAGCCAAAGGCTATAGAAAAGATGAGCAGAGATACGATTCTCGTAAGTTTCACGGCTGCTCATTGACTAGAGTCTGATCATCACTCTCAGGCTGCTCTGAGAACCTTATGATAGGAGGAGAGGGAAATGGAGAAGACTCAAGAATACACCACTTCATTGATTAACATTTGGGAGGTTTTCTTAAATTAAAAAACTTCAATTCTGCAGAAATTAACGGCCTAGGATCCTCACACTTTTCCTGGGGAAGTTTTTTTTGTTCTTTCATTTTTTTAACTAGACATTGACAAATGGATTTTTTTCAAGCACTGGCCTCACATAATTGAAATTATTCATATGTTGTGGCTTTTAAAAATCCATTTAATTTATATTAAAAATAGTTCCACCAATTGTTCTTAAGTCTTTCGGCATATGGCCCTGTATTCTCAGGGGGCTGTCTAAGAGTTCATGCAGAATGCAAGCAGGCATCTTCAGCTCAAAGGACAATTAGGCTCACTTGAGCCAGTGTAAAACTGTTACTACTTTGCCACATGAGCACCCTTCCTGCTCAGCCAGCTGTCACCCTTTGTAGGCAGCTGGGCTCCTTTGCACTTTTAATCTTACCGGAGAGAAACTGAATTTGCAGCTGTGAAATGGATCCCAGTTCAGCTTTTTGAGTCTCTAACAACTGTTTCCGGAAAGCTGGTCGAGCACCATGGCTAAGAGGCGGTTTCTTTAGAAGTTCTTCTTCCCCTTGAGGATAACCTCAGAAATGCCTGGACTGCTCGAAACTTTTGCTTTAAAAGCTGGATTGGAAGATGGTCCATGGCCTTTAAGTAACAGGAACAGTTACAGTTTAGAAGGACAACAACAGCTGGACTTAAGGAGATATTAGAGGCTTTGTCTGCCTTTGTACCTAAATTATAAATTAAAAACAGAGGTGGGAACATTTTACTATCATTTTGCCATTCACCCCTATTCCCTTTTGCTGATCTTTTTCATTGCGTAGATTTTTGGTGTGCTTTGAGGTCCCCACTGGGAGTTGGTTCAGAAGTGTGGCAGATCCAAAATATATACACGCAGCAAAGCACAAAACAGCGTCCAAGGCTATAGAAATCAGATTTTTACTCTTTTACAGTGCCATTTTATAACATGCAGTGTTCAAGTTCCTCTCCAAGGAACACGTCCACAGCCAGACGTTTGGATGATACTAAACAAATACATCCACAATCCATGTGGAAGATTTAAAGCAAATCCAGGGACACGTTTGTTTGTATGTAAAATTGTGGGGGTAAAAAATCAGACTCGGAATCCAGGTGGAAGGGGTAAAACAAAAGCCTTGTTGACTGAAGAGGAGTGTCCTTTACCTATAAAACAGTAGGTAGGGGCAGTGTAGAATTTGCTGGTTTTGCTTTGTCTTTTTTTTTTTTTTTTTTTAAATGGTGGAAAAACATGGATTTAAAAGAACCCTCAATCTGAAATTCCACTGCCATTTCCAAGGACAAAACTTCGGTTGCCTGGGGGAACAAAAGGAATATGAAGGCCTGCGCTAGAAGAAAACAGTCACAGCCTGATGTTGCTCTCCCTTTCACCAGTGTAAATCAGAAATAAATTCACGGATGTTAAACTGGTGAGAGAGGAATGTCAAGCCCCTCCTCAAAAAAATCTTCTAAGGCAGGAGGGAGGTTTTTCCTTCAAAACCCGAGAGTACTCGGTGGGCCATTGCAGATACTGAACCACATCCTCAGCAGCCAACAGAGCAGCCCATTTCCTCAATACACTTTTCTTACAAGGGTTCAGCTGCAAACTGTGGTGTTTTACTTCTGCCAGAGCTTCAATACTGTCCTCTAAATTTCCTGCCTACCCCATATTATGTAGCTATTTCCACACTTCTGAAAGCTGGAATGCAAAAACAGGTCTCCCCACCCTGTCACAGGGCTAGCTGCATCACTCACAACCCTCATGAGTATCCAGCTTTGTGCCTTTACCTCTCCTGGGTGGATTCTCCCACTCTTAGACTGGATCTTGAGCTACAGAATCCAGTGCATCAACCATGCTTATGCCAGCAGGTCTAGGGTTACCATATTTTGAGTGTCCAAAAAGAGGACACTCCACCGGGCCCCGGCCCTGCCCCAACTCCACCCCTTCCCCAAAGTCCCCGCCCCAACTCCGCCCCTTCCCCTTCTTCCCGGGAACATTTGATTCGCGGGAAGCCTGAAGCAGGAAGCAAGCAGCAGGTAAGCTGGGGGGGTGGGGGGGGGAGGAGGCGCGGCCCAGTCTGGCCCCCTCCGGAGGCCGGCCCCGGCCCCAGCCTGGCTCGGCTCGGGCCCTGGGGAGCTGGCCCCGGGCCAGCCCCCGGCCGAGCACCCCCGGGCCAGCACCGCCGGCCCCCGGCCCGGCCAGCGCCACCAGCCCAGCACCCAGCGTCGCCGGATTTTCCCGGACATGTTCGGCTTTTTGGGATTTCCTCCCGGACGGGGATTTGAGTCCCAAAAAGCCGGACATGTACAGGAAAATCCGGACCTATGATAATCTTAAGCAGGTCCAACTGGATTCGGCACCTGCTGTTCTCCCTTCTGGAAGCTTGTGACCGGCAGTGCAAAGAGTGACCAGATAGCATTCTGAAACCCAGGTATTCTTTAATCTTAACAAATCTCAGGAGCAAAGCATAACCAGCCATCAGTCTCTACACAGATGTGTCTTACCTAGAGGCTTGCCTTCCTGGGCGGAGACCTCCCTTTACTGTCTCCCCCAAACAAATGCTCCCTCCCTAGAAAGGGTCACTTTTGTCCAGCCAGAAGCCTTGTGTCTCCATTTCACAGCCTTTTGCTTCTGCTGCCCCAAACCAGTCTGGTGAGCTCAGCAGGGTATCAGAACTTCAAAGCCAATGGCTCTTGCATTGTTCCTTAAGTGTTAGTAGGTGGGTGGCTATCTGAAGCCATGGTGCTCTTTCCTAGCTATATGCAATCAGCCTCATCTTGAATTAACCCCATCTATCCATACATAAAACCAATTACAAACATATAGAACATACTGTATCCATAAATTACAGAACAGCCCCACTTCTTCACATTCCCCTCCACCAAAAAAGCTGATCACAAGTTATTTCATCTGTAGATGTTTCCCAGTTTCCCATCAGTTGAGCATATCAGGAAAGGACTGGAAGTAATTTATATTAAAGCTGCCACTTAAAGAACAAACAAACCATGTCCCTAAATTGATGACTTCAGTAGATCAACTCAGCTAATCCCACTTATCTTTAGGTCACTGGTCAGTGCTGATGAAACCAGGAAGTCACAATATTTTCAACAAATATTTGTACTTTAAGTACATGAAAAAAGTCTGGGAAAGAATCAGTAACTTCACCCAGTCAGATATATGTCACTATAAACTAATCAGCTCCCCACTGTTATCCCCTGGACTGGGAGGTAGCCTGTCAGTGAGTCATTAATAGCTCTGGTTCATTTTTTTTTTTTTAAAGCTACGCAACCTCCATACTGTGTACTCAACAGTACTTACAGCCTGGTGTTCCTCTTGCCCTTTAACAGTCCCCCATTTTATCCCTACACCCCACTGTTGTCACAGCTCATCTTTATTCAGACTGTGAGATCCTTGGGACAAAGACGGTCTTGTATTTTATGTTTGCACAGTCGCCACCACACAGGCCTTGATTCCAATTGGGGTCTCTGGACACTATCATATTACAAATAATATCAGCTTGAAAGGTTTTCTTTCTGTTTCACTGGGGTAGGGTTCCTGCATGTCAATACATCTCCAGTGTCAGTCTTGCCAATTCAATCCAACTCAGCTCCTTTCCAGACCATCCACCCACAATGGTTTGGGGATAAGTTCTAGTTCTGTAGTTGCACCCAGAAATAACTCCACAGCACTCCTGCCAGTTACTGAACAACCTCCGATCCCATTAACTTCAGTAGGAGTTGAGGCCAAACCAGACAGTCTCTACGCAAAAGAATAAATGGACACAAATCAGATGTCAAGAATTGTAACATTAAAAACCAGTCGGAGAACACTTCAACCTCTCTGGACACTCAATAACAGACCTAAAAGTGGCAATTCTTCAACAAAAAAACTTCAAAAACAGACTCCAACAAGAACTGCAGAACTGGAATTAATCTGCAAACTGGACACCATCAAATTAGACCTGAACAAAGACTGGGAGTGGATGGGTCATTACAAGAACTAAAAACTAATTTCCCCATGCTAATTTTCCCCTACTGTTACTTACACCTTCTTGAAATGGGCCACCCTGATTATCAATACAAAAGTGATTCTTCCTCCTGTTGATAATAGCCCACTTTAATTGAATTGTCTCATTAGAATTGGTAAGGCAACCCCCATCTTTTCATGTACTACGTATATATATCTTTGTACTGTATTTTCCACTCCATGCATCTGATGAAGTGGGTTCTAGCCCACGAAAGCTTATGCCCAAATAAATTTGTTAGTCTCTGAGGTGCCACAAGTACTCCTCGTTGTTCAAACATCTTACAAGGTCAATCTGAGTCAAGCAGTTGAGACCAAAATGCTGACCTACCTTAAAAAGATCATCATCTACCAAAGTACCCCGTGGAGTTCAAATCTCCATCCAGTCAAAATCCAAACCCTCCATCAGCAAGAATTAAAATACCAACACTGACAACTTTCATGTTTAATCTCCTTTGCTGGCTCTGCAGCTGCATCACAATGGACTATGGCCCTATTGGATCTAACAGTTAAATAGAGATGGGCTTTCTCCACACTTGGATAGAACTCCAGGGTAAACCCAAATTCTTAAAGTGATATTTGCAAGTCAGGTGATGGTACTCAACCAATATCCCAGCATGCTGCTGTTAGAAAATACATTGCTTGGTCCAAATGTAAAAGGAAGAGCAAATTTTGAAGGGAATAATTAAATGCATAGAGGTAAATGTAATGCAACATGGGATTACCACAGGTAGATCGTGCCAGACTAACCGGATTTCCTTCTTTGAGAAAATAACTGAATTTTTAAATAAGGGAGGTGCAGTAGATCTCATATATTTGGACTTCAGTAAAGTTTTGACATGGTACCACGTGGGAAATAATTAGGGAAGATGGGGATCTGCACAAGCATTGTAAGGTGAATAAAGAACTGGCCAAAGGGGAGAAGGCAATGGGTTGTGATGAAAGGTGAATTCGGACTGGACAGAGGTTACTAGGGGAGTTTCTCAAAGATGGATCTTGGGACCAATCTTATTCAATATTTTTATTAATGACCTTGGCATAAAAAGTAGGAGTGTGCTAATGAAATTTGCTGATGATAAGAAGTTGGGAGGCATTGTCAATACAGAGAAGGACGGAATATTATACAGGGAGATCTGGATGACCCTGAAGACTGGAGTGACAGAAATGGGATGAAATTCAATATTATATGGTGCAAGGTCATGCACTTAGGGTCTAACAACAACAATTTCTGCTACAAGCTGAGGGCTCATGAACTGGAAGTGAAAGAGGAGGAAAGAGACCTGGGTGTGTGGATCAATAACAGGATGACTATGAGCCACCAGTGTGATGTGGCTGTGAAAAAGACACATGCAATCCTAGGATGTATTAGGTGAGGCATTTTCAGTAGATATAGAGAAGTGTTAATACCATTGTACAAGGCAAAGCCTCATCTGGAACACTGTGTACAATCCTGGTTGCCCATGTTCAAGAAAAATGAATTCACACTGAAAAAGGTGCAGAGAAGTGCTACTAGGATGATCAGGGGCATGGAGGACCTCTCTTATAAGAGGAGACTGGAAGAGCTTGCTTTGTTTAGTTTTACAAAAAAGAAGGCTGCAACGGGACACGATTGCTCTCTATAAATAGGTTGGGGGAGGGGAGGGGGGTAAATACCAAGGGATGGTAAAGAGCTCTTTAAACTAAAGGACAATGCAGGCACAAGAACAAATGACCATGAACAAATTCAGGCTGGAAATCAGAAACCACCAGAGGGGTGAGATTCTGGAACAGCCCCCCAAACAGGAATTGTAGGGGAAAACAATTTGTTTTGAGAGGGAGCTGGACAAATTTATGAGTGTAATTGTATGATGGTGCTGCTTGTGATGATGGGGGACAGAGCTCAGCAGTCCTGGGGTTTCCAGTTTATATCCTATGCTCCTAGATCTCATGCTTCAGGGTTTCAGCTGGCCATCAGCAGGGGTCAGAAATGGCTTCACCCCCCACCCCATATATTCTGGGAGGTTTTTTTTTTTTTTTTAAATCTCCTTCCCCTGAAGCATCATGGATGGCCACAACTAGAGTTGGGACACCTGACAGGGAGGGTCAGGGCTCCGAGGTGGCCCCGAGCATTCTCTCTCTCTCAAGCGCTAGGCTGGCTGGTTCGTGCTCAGATGCTCAAGATCCAACTAATTGTCATATGTAGGGTCAGGAAGGAATTTTCCCCCAGCTTAGATTGTCAGTGACCTTGTGAGTTTTTTGCCTTCCTCTGCAGTGTGTGGGTGCAGGCCACTTGCTAGGACTATCAGAATATCATCTCCCTGCCATTGCAGGGCCCTCAAGCACCAGTGCACCTACTCTCTGCCTCTGGTACGTAACAGTCATATGTGGGTTTCATTTCCATTGTTGGGTTTAGTGTGCCAGTGCTGGGTGGAGTTGGTGGCCTGTGATATACAGGAAGTCAAACTAGGATCTAGTGGGCCCTTCTACCTTAAACTCTACAAAGACACCTGGCCACGTCATAAAATTCCATTACTCTCTTTGCAAGAGTAGGTTTTTTTCCCCCTGTAGTCTTGGCTAAACTCCAACTCAGGTAATTACATCTTGGCCTACAGTACCTAAATTCCCCCCATAGTTATTAAAACTGAATCAATTATTCTTCATTTCCTCTCTTAAACTGTTTAAAGGCTTTAGCCTAGCAAAGCATTCCACTCTAGAGTTCACTGCATTCCATGGGGGAGTGAAATTTTACATAACCCAGGTTGACTAGAGTTGAGGTTATAGAATCTTGCCCCACAAGTTGTGAAAGAGCGTGGAGAGGGATGGGTCCACAGAGAGCCTTGTCCAGCCCTTCTCAGCCAGAAGGAAGGTTGCCATGATGCCAGGTCTTGAGTAGGAGGAGGTGGGACAGAAGGAGAGAAAAGTAAGGAGATTCTGGAGGATCAAAATGAACTCAGCTGTGTGTGTGTGAATTTAGTAAACATTCATTTCTCAGTAAAGCACTGCTTGCCCAATGGACTAGACAGACACTCTGTAAAGTTGTCCACACACACAGCTTTGCTGATGCAACGCACGACATCTTAACTGGACTTACAAAGCACTTCAGATGAATTAGATTTCCTGATGGTGCATAAGACAGAAAAAAATATACAAACTGCCATATCGGGTCAGACCAATTGTCCATCTAGTCTCTGACAGTGGCTAATACCAGAGCTTGAAAAGGAATGTACAGAATAGAGCCATTTTGGAGAGATCCTCCCATCTTCCCCTCCTGTGCATGGGGTTACATCCCTGACCACCTGACTCATAGCCACTGATGGACCTATCCTCCATGAATTTATCTGGTCCTTTTCTGAACCAGTTATACTTTTGGACATCACAACATCCCACAGCAATGAGTTTCACAGGTTAGTTGTGCATTGTGGTGAAGAAGTATTTTCTCTTGTTTGCATTAAACCTGCTGCCTATTAATTTCATCAGCTAACTACTGGTTTTTGTATTGTGGGAAAGGGTAACTCTTCTCTGTTCATTTTTCCACACCCATCATGATTTTATAGACCTCTATCACATCCCCCCTTAATTCTTTTCTAAGATAAACAGCTCTAATCATGTTAGTCTCTCCTCGTATGGAAGCTGCAGAGATATGTTTGTAGCAGAGTATAATTTAGAGACGCTCCCTCTAAAGAACAGTATTATGAACATAGGAAATTGGAGATGTGCCCTTGAGGCAGAGGTTGGGAACACCACATGGCTGCATGCAGTAGTTCACTACAGAAGCTCTCCAGTTTGTTTCATTACAAGTTTTATTTCTTTCTTGTTCACTGGTTTGTTATTTAATGAACCCCAAAATCATAACAGGGTGTCAGAAGTGCTGAATGAGAAGGAAACTGCGGTCATTTTGAAGTTAACTCCTGTGTTTGCAACTGAAAGCAGAGAAAGTGAGCCACCAGAGAAGCCAGTGGAGCACAGGAACAGAGGCTTTTCTATGTATTTGGTGAGCACAGTAGTAGCTTCACTGGCTTAAGAAGGGGGGGTAAAAAAGCCAAAAATGGATGTGTTGCAATCTCCTTCCAGTCTGCAATTGTCAGGCAATGTGGCAGAGAGCTGGAAAAAATTCAGACAGAGATTTGACTTGTATTTAGCAGACATAGGGGCAGGGGGGGGGGGGAAATGATACAGTGAAATCATCTCTCTTTTTTGCATGTTGTTGGGGAGGAAGCACTGGATATTTATAACAACTTTAAGTTTGCAGAAGGTGAAAGCATGAAGTTAAATAAAATACTGACTAAATTTGAGGAACACTGCATGCCGAAAAGGAATGAAACATTTCAGAGACAAATTTTTTTACATGCATGCAAAAAACTGATGACACCGTAGAGCAATATGTCACAGAGTTAAAGAAACTCAGTAAAACCTGTGACTTTGGTGAGTTGACAGAGTCTCTGGTCAGAGACAGAATCATTTGTGGCATTAAAGACCATGTGTTAAGAGAGAGACTGCTCCTTGAAGGAGATTTAACTTTAGAAAAAGCTCTCCAAATATGCAGGGCAGCAGAAACTGTGAAAGCACAAGCCAAAGAGTTGAATTCACCAGAAGGGGTTATCCATGTACTAAGTACTAAAGAATACAACCAGAATAGGTCAAATCAGAAAGTAGAGCCACTCGCTATGAAAACCACCGCTAGGGGGAAGACTGTATAGAGATGGTTATGTGGAAGGTGTGGCTCACAGCATGGCCCCAAACTGTTGCCTTTGGGAAACTGTCATAAATGTGGGGGAAATAAATCATTTTGCAAAATGCTACAGATCTCAAATGCAGAAAAGTCAAGTGCATTCAGTTAAAGACAGACAGACAGACAGACAGACAATCTGGTTAAGGAGTTCTTTATAGGCGAATTGGGGTCTAGCAAGCCTGAAGAGAGGGACTGAATACTGCCTATGACATTGAATGGAACAATTATTCCACTGAAACTGGACACAGGAGCTAAGGTTAATATTATGCCTGAACAAGATTATGAGAGACTGAAAATAAGACCAAAACTGGGACCAACAAAAATATAAGTAACTGGTTATTCTGGAACAAATATACCAGTGAAGGGGAGGTGCATTGCTAGCATCAACTATAAAAACACCATGTACCGGCTCCCGTTCATAGTAGTGCCAAAAGAGGTGACACCAATTTTAGGCCTGGCTGCATGTGAGAAACTCAGTCTAGTAAAATGGGTGCTCTCACTACAAGATCATACTGAACCTGGCTATGAGGCACTCTTTTGGGAATATCATGACCTGTTTTAAGGGTTGGGTTGCTTGCAGAGTGAACATACAATCCGGATAAACAAGCAGGTTCCTCTAGTTATCCATCCATGTAGAAAGGTGCCATTTGCACTCAGCAATAAAAGCTCAAGGCTGAGCTTGCAAGGATGGAAGCAATGCAAGGAATATAAAAAACTGACGAGTCAACAGAGTGGGTGAGCTCCCTCATTATCATGGAGAAAAGTAATGGCCAGCTATGCATATGTTTAGATCCCAGAGAGCTCAACAAGGCTATAAAAAGAGAACATTTCAAACTACCAACCAGAGAAGAGATTATGGCTCAGTTTGCCAATGCTCAATATTTCAATAAATTGGATGCATCCTCAGGTTTTTGGCAGCCAAAATTACCTGAAGAAAGCTCAAAACTATGCACATTTACTACCCCCATTTGGAAGAAACAAATTCTTACGCTTACCCTTCGGCATAACTTCAGCACCAGAAGTGTACCACAAAACCATACATGTGATCTATGAACATATTAATGTTGTTATCCATTGAGCTATCAACATCATCATCTGGGGTTCAGCGAAAGAGGAGTATGATCATAGACTTCGGAAAGTCCTGAATGCAACTAGAGCTGCAAACCTCAAATTAAATAGGAAGAACTGTGTTTTAGGGGTAACAGAACTGACTTTTGTTGGGGACATTATTTCCAATGAAGGTGTAAAGGAAGATTTCAGCCATTGAAATGATGCCATGACCCCAGTCGAAGAGGTCCAATGGTTCCTGGGAATGGTTAATTATCTTGGAAAATTCATACCTAATCTATCTACCAAAGCAGCAGCTCTGAGAAAACTCCTAGAGAATAAAAATGAATAGAATTGGGGTGCAGAACAGGAGGAATCATGGGAAGACTTAAAACAACAACTGATACAAGAACCAGTGTTGAAATTCTATGCACCAGGAAAGCCTATTAAAATTTCAGCAGATGCGTAACAGTCTGGGTTAGGTGCAGTGATTTTACAGAAGAATGAGGATTGTTGGCAACCAGCGGCATATGCATCCAAATCACTGACTAAGGCAGAAACCAGATATGTAGAGATCAAAAAGGAGCTTTTAGGAATACTGTTTGCCTGTGAGAGATTCAATCAGTATATTTATGGACAGTGGAAGTTGAAACAGACCACAAGCCCCTGATAATGTTATTTAGCAAACTGCTACATGACTATACCTTAAGGATTCAAAGAATGATGATAAAGCTGCAAAAGTGTGATTTGGTTGTGACCTACTCGCCCAGTAAATCATGTTCACGGCAGATGCACTTTCTAGAGCAGTGGCTCCCATGAAACCAGAGAAGACTTTAGAGACAGAGATGTAAGTCTATGTAGATCCAATTGTAAAGTCAACTCCCATAGCTAACAGGAAACTGCAACATATAAGAGAGGAAACAGAGAAAGATGAATCATTGGAAATCCTTAAAGAAGTGATAATAAAGGGTGGCCTGAAGAAATAAACAGTTGCTGTCCAAGTATAAGAGACTATCGGAACTGCAGACATGAACTTAGGGTGATTTTCAAGGGCAGTAAGGTTGTAATTCCAATGAACCTTGGAAAAGAAATGCTACAGAAGATCCATGAGGGTCATTTAGGAATTGAGAAGTGCAAACAACGAGCACAAAGAGGTGTTATATTGGCCGCAGACCAATCACTACATTACTAATGTGGCAGGAAACTGCTTTTCCTGTTTGAAATATAAAGCATGCCAACAGGCAGAGCCATTGAGACCTCATCCAGTTCCACAAAGGGCTTATAAGAAAGTAGGCACTGATTTATTCACCTGGCAAAGGGTTATTTTAATAATCACAGATTATTATTCTCTGTATCCAGAAATTTGCACGCTTCACAGTACTAATAGTAAGTCAGTGATAGCCGACGTGAAGGGAAGCTTCTCCAGAGATGGAATTCCTGATGAAGTCTTTAGCGATAATAGGCTGCAATTTTCCAGTGCAAATTTTAGGCAATTTGCCATAGATTGCAATTTTCATCATAAAATATCAAGTCCAAATTACCCCCAATCAAATAGACTTGCTGAAAGATCTATACAGACAATAAAGAACCTTATGAAAAAGATTTTTGACAGTGGGGGTGATATGTATAAAGCATTACTGGTTTACCGAAGTACACCCCTGGAGAATGGCTTTTCTCCACAGCTCAGCTGGTAATGGGAAGAATGATCAGATCTAATTTACCAATTACTGATAGCTTGCTGAAATCTCATAACAATGAAACCATATGGAAGATGAAAGAAAATCAGAAGTGGAAGCAGAAATATTATTTTGACAAAAGGGCCTGCGATCTCGCATCTCTTAACCAATGTGGATAAAATGTGCCTGAGGAATCAAACCTCTAATACTTGGGGCCAAAGGGGTACCATTAAAGAACAGCTTCATCTAAGGTCTTATGTAGTATAGACTGACCAGGGAGACACCTTTTGACATAATCGAAGGGACTTATGAATAATCTCAGAACGTTCCAACACATTAACAGTAGATGTGGACTCTGGCATTTCCCATCTGACTGATCCTTTATCAACGTACAAAGAAGAAACTGTCAAGGAACGAGAGAACAATTCAGACTCTAACCAAAGGTTGATACTGAGATGATCGGAGCGGGAGATTAAATGTCCTGAAAGACCTCCTAACCTGCCTGGAAAAGGGGTATTTCAGGAAAGTGAAACATTGGGTTTATGGAAATTACATGAGTTAAGAATTTAATGCATGTGTCATTAAATTGTTGTTAGCTATTTTATATGAGAGTTAATTTGTTTTTCTTTAAGAGGGAAGACGTAGAGATATGTTTGTAGAAGATTATTATTTAGAGATGCTCCCTCATAAGGGACAGTATTATGAACATAGGAATTTGGTGATGTGCCCTGGAGGCAGAGGTTGGGAACACAGCGTGGCTGCATACAGCCCCTCACTGCAGAAGCTCTGCAGTTTATTTTATTAAAGTTTTATTCCTTTCTCATTCATTTGGTTTGTTATTTAATGAACCCCAAGATTACTACAGAAGCCATTCCATATCCATAATCATCTTTATTGTCCTTCTCGCACCTTTTCCAGTTTCATTAGATCTTTTTCAGATGGGGCAACCAGAACCGGACACAATATTCAAGGTGTGGGTGGATTTATATACACAGCTTGGCTTTCATATCCCAGCTGAAGTACTGGCAGTTAGAAAACACTTTTTATTTGCCAACTGAACAATTTTAATATGGAAATCATTCAGGGGGACAGCATGCTGCATGTAGAGGTTCCATAATTGGGATTTATTGCAGGTAATGTTTCTCTTGATGGTGCATGGGCCAGGAAAGAATTCAGCTGAGTCTTCCATGGCTGTAACTGGTTCTGTGGTCTTCACAGGTGAAAATGTAGTAAAAACATATTTTGTCAATGAAATAAGAGATATGACTTAGATCACACATAAAGCAGATCTGTGGGAAAGAAAACTCACTTTTACATAGTTGCTTTATTGCAAAAAACATATTTTTAAGAGACTAACCTAAGGTCAAACAGTAAGTCAGTGGCAGAGTGAGGACTATTACAAAGGAGTTCTTGGCTCAATTCATTAGACCATGCTGCCTCTATTAGTACTTATTCAAAGCCAATGTCATTTGTTAATATTAATAGTAGTAGTCGGTAATGGGATAAAGTGTTAAATGGCTTCTACAGAAGCATGTCTGTTTGTGAGGACATTAGAACATAGTACATGCATCCACAGAGTGTGCATTGGATCTGATGGTTTTGCTATTTCACATACCATATGGAGTTATTATTTTCCCCACACAGGGCTGGCCCAGGGTCATATAGGCCCCTGGCAAATATCAGAACAAACTTCTTCACATCTGGTAGGAGATCATAAACAACAACATACGCACATCCAAACCTGCTTCACTTGGGGTGGTTTGGGGACTTGCTGGATGGGGAGAGAAATATCTGTCATCCAATTCCACAAAATGGTTAAAAAAAAACGGTTCTATTCTTACCACATTGAGAAGAAGTTCCTTTGTCAAGGAATAAGGTATACATTTGAAGTTCACAATAAAATGATCATGTAGCTACCATATGCAGACAAAAGAATGGGATTCTCTCTGCTCATATTCAAAGTCCATGCATAGGTATGCAGTCTGTTAAAACACAGCAAGATCCTGGTACACTGCCACATTTCTAGTGGATTAATAATCTGCAGGCAACACGCTTGTCTGACTGCAGAGAAATCACTAAATAAAAGAAATATAATTAACACATTGTATGACCGAATAAAGCAACTGAGACAGATTGGAGGACTAACCATTCTGACAGATCCGTGTAAAGAATGAAACACTAACTCATGATTCTCAACACCATAGTATAATTTATCCTCTACTTTAAGAGTCTTTCTTTGGCATAAGGAGTAGAGCAAGTGACTCATGCTCTGATCCTGAAGGTGCAGTGCCTCTTGCCATGTAAAACTGATTTGAAGACCCCTTGTAGTAATAGGCTCTAAGAATGCAACTGAAGTCTAGAAGCAGGGATGCGAGCCAAGCTTCGCCACTTATCACAACAGATGTGCTTAGGCTAATCAAAAGGGCTCCCTTGTGTGTTCCACGGATGAAAGAATAGAGAGGCAAATTCTCCTCTCTTCCTAAAGGCTATTCAATATTCGAATGGAGGCACAGCTCCCATGAAATAGCCAACAGGAGCTACATGCACTTCCAATAGCAGAATTTGCTATAAAGACCACAAGATTGTCAAGAGATGTGCTATGCGCAGGACTGCTCCTATCTTTGCAAAGCTCTGTGACGGAACGTGTTCAGGGTTCTATCTACCTCCTTCCTCACCTGCACTTGACCAATGCCACCCAGCTCTCGCCTGTCTGTCTACAGCCGCTTCTTAAAGGAAGAGGCAAATCCCTTTTAAGCCAGATAGTGGAACCAAAGAGAAACTTCCCATCATGGAAGAAAAGGGAGGTTAGTTACGACATCCGGTCTCTGTAGTGATGATCTGTTAGCACCAGTCAGATGGAAATGCAAACCGGGAATCGAGGATAGTGATGTGGGATGCAAAAGTCATGGGTTTGATGGCAGACTGTTCTGGAAGAGTGGGACACAGCCTAGCTGAATAGCTCTAAGGCCATTCTTATATAACAATTTATATTTTCAAAAGAAAACTTGTTATAAAAAGGGAAACACATGTTTCATAAGTGTTTTAGGATGAGAGGCACCATTAGCCAGAACAATACCAGCAGAGATGCTAGCTAGCCTGTTTCATCAGCGTGCTATGTATATTAATAGTTTGTACACTCAGTGACTTTTCCAGAACAGTTCAAAATACAACTCAAGACTGCAGACACATTCACAAAACCTAGAGTTATAGGAGATGAATGGCACACACACAGAGCACGCTGTTGTGCAATACAACACTTAGATGCTCCCCATCTGTATTTTATTTCTAAAACATATTTTACTTATTAGTTTCACTTATAATGTCCCTCCAGTTCCACTGCAAAAGAGGATTCTGCCAAAATATAGGGCTGAGCAGATGCCTTGAATTTGTATGAATATATAATAAATAAAAATTAACTATCCCTGTCCGTTGCATATACAAAATCCACAAATACAAACAAGTATTTTAGTTACCAAAAAAGCCACCATGTTTTGGGTACTGAAACTTGCAGATGATTATATGCTTTTGGAAATAATAATAAATCTATATTTTTGCCCAAATTGAAATGCAGGAGGAAATTATTTCTTTATTAGAAACTTTTGCAGTGAAATTTCATTTGGGAGATTCTTCTATACGAATCTTGAAGAACGCTTTCATTTTAAAATCTGGTACGTGTGTGTCCAACAGGAAAACATTTTGTGTCTTTAGTTGTAAAGGTTTTCTCCAAAGGAACTGTTTAGTGGTTTTGGGCAGAGTTCTGTCCCCACAGGAAATCATAACCTCATGTGAGATCATAAACAAAGTTTTTGCCCAACGTCTAATCCAGCTCCACCCTAATCTCCAAAAATATAGCCTAGATGAAAGGGAAACACTGATACGAAGGTGTCAGCTCCCAGATGTCATGGCATTACAACTGTTCTGGTCACTACTGATTTTTCGGCTTTGCACTGTACTTTTTGAGTTTAAATGTAGCTTCAGACAGAGCCGATTCAAGGCAGCAGAGGAATTAAGATTGACTCCTCCACTGCAGATGAACTGCCTACGGTATCACAACGCTGGTTACCCTAATTCCTCACAAGTGGTTCGGCTAAGGTGCAGTATACAAAGCCAGTACCAACCCCAAAGCGAAGGGTCTGTAGAGCTAGCAGCTGAGAGGACTCTATCCCTGCAAGCAGAAACCAGACAAACATTCACGGGCAGAATTCGGTGTGTGCCTCTTTTGCTTTTAAAACCAGGGCTGCTTCGGCGCTGGGGTTGTAATCGGGATCTTAATTCAGCCTCCACTGACATTCAACCCAGCCCCCTTTGAGACCCTCCCGCCACTGCTCGCAGCCCCCGGACATTCACACCAGGGCTCCTACCTCTTGGCTTTTAATTCACCGTCATGGTTTCCCTTTTCTCCGCCGCTTCCTTGAAATCGCTCTGCGGAGCAGCTGGCGTCTCCGGGTTAATCCCCGCCAGGCTGGGTCCGCAATCCCCTGAGGCCGCTCATTAGTGTAATCACCTGCTGGCGGCCGAGCCGAGCGGCCCCCGAGCAGCGACGGGAGATCGCTCCAGCAGCGGCGGCGGCGACGGCCCCGCGGGACGCGCTGCTCAGACGGGCTTGTTTACCCTCCCGCCCGGCTCCCGGAGCGGCTCGGCTCGGCTGGCCGCGTTTCCACAGGGCTGAACCACATGCCTGGGCGAGGAGCCGCTGGAAAGACCGGAGCGCTCTGCTCCTGCAGCGCTGCCGCTTGCACCGCGCCGCGGCCAGGCAGCACGATCAGCGGCACCTCCCCCGGGGGGCGCTCGGCGGGCACCCGCGGGGCCGAGGGTCGGGCTTGCGGGGGCGGTTCCTTGGCAGCTGGGGGGTCGCCGGCGGGGAGCCGTTTCCAAAGCGCCGGTGGCTACTTCAGAGCCGCTCTTCCTGTTGCTGCTCTGCTGGGCGGGCCCATCCCAGAACCGCTTCAGGCTCCGCTGGGGGCCACAGGGCAGGACAGCCGGGTGTTTCCCATCTCCGCCGGCCCAGCCTAAGCGTTTCCTTTCTACCCCCGTGCAATACTCTCCTCCCCTTCCCCAGCTCACTTCCAGCAACCCCAGGGAGCAGAGCGGGCTTCTCCCCACGCGGCCGGCTGCAAAGACATGGGGCGGCACAACCCAGGCTGCTCAACTGTTCCTATCCCATCCCGTGATCCCGGGAGCGCGTCCTGGCTGAAATGAACTACTCTAGCCACAGTAGCCCGCTTGCGGGGCAGGGTGGTCGCACGCTCTGCTTTTTCCCGTTAGACCGGTAAGCAGGCAACTCGTGCCAGTCAGACCTGAACACGACCCTTGCTGAAAGCAAAGAGCGCGCCCTCCAGACCTCAGTTATTTAAAGAGATCTTGCATGCAAATCCTATCTTCCCTGTTTCAGGTTAATTCCCCGCTGAGGCTGCAACGAAGCTACGGTTTGTGACACTGTCATGACACATGGCGTTTGCTGCTGGAATGGAGATATCCTATCCTATATCCTAGAACTGGAAGGGACCTTGAAAGGTCATCGAGTCCAGCCCCCCGCCTTCACTAGCAGGACCAAGTACTGATTTTGCCCCAGATCCCTAAGTGGCCCCCTCAAGGATTGAACTCACAACCCTGGGTTTAGCAGGCCAATGCTCAAACCACTGAGCAAGGTCTTTCTGCTGAGACACAAAACCGAACACCGTATCACTTGTGAGCATTTAAGATCGCGTTGCAATTTTTCACAAGAGTTATGGCCAGTTTCCAACTTGGACAATTGCATTTCGGTTCTTAAATTACCTTTCGGCTTCAACTGGAGATTGTATTTTTCACTTCTGTTTGTACGCTGTGTTGATTACACTCCGTGGCGGTTACGGCTGTGTAGTGTTTCGATTGTACTGCATGTGAAAATCTTCAATCCTAGTCTACAAAATATATATACAGCTAAATTAGCAGGCCCCTTTGAAGCTCAGCAATGGAAGGGTAAAATCTTTTCCCCACTACAGTCCTGCACGGAAGCCTTGCAAATATTTTACTTAACTTGATCAAGATGCCTGCGAGCTAAAACTTAAAATGCAGTTCTATTTCACACTGTGGCTAGGTAAAAATGACCCTGTTGACATAGTAGATCTGCTCTGTGTGTCTATATAAAACATCTCTGCTTATTTGTAGTAGCCAAAAAGCTGTATTACTTTTTACCTCCAGTAGCCCTGCAGAGCCAATAGAGCTCAAATATGACAGAGTTGGATACAGTTCTGCTTCCTGCATCAACTAGAAAATTGTTAAATAAGCTCTGACTGTAGAATCGTTGTTGTTGGCAATTCCTGAGCCAGAAAGATCTCAGCCTGACTTTCAGATTGTGTGTGTGGAGGGCAGGCTTTAAAAAAAAAAAAAAGTCATCTACTTTTAAATGGAATATATTTTCTCTGAAAGTCACCAAGAAGCAATAAATATGGAACCATTCCATATGACTTTTACAGTCATTTTTCAGAGCAGGACCTCACCTTTTCTATTATGAACATAATAATAGTGATGGAGTAGCCAGTATTACAATTTCTGAGGAGACATGTGCTTTGATGGACATGGAAGTGATCTATAAATGTATCAGTTTGCTAAGCTAGTAATGCACTCTGAGATCCTTCATTTACTTCAAACACAATGCTGCCTTTATGTAAAATTATATACAACAAAAAATTACATTTACAGAACATTAAGCTTGCAAACTCAAGCACTCAGAAGGTAGGAAATGCCAGAATCAAGATTGTCGGTGCAATCTTAATTCAGCCACCTAATGCATATGCATTATGACAGACTCTCTGATTACATGATCACATTTTTTTCCACAGGAAAACCTTAATTCTGGCATTATACTCACATGCACACCATGCCTTGCTGTGGGCTATGTCTCTCTGAGTGGGTACTTTTTCTTTATGGCCAGCAGAGCCAGGTAATACTAGGGTGACATCCACCTTGCCATGTGCATAGTTAAAGATAATGGATAATACAGAGAAATCACAGTCACCTTTATGATTCAGAATTACATTATATTTCTCCATTTTAAGAGTGCATTAATTCAGGACATACT
The DNA here is from genome assembly GCF_002925995.2 of Terrapene triunguis. Lineage (NCBI taxonomy): Eukaryota > Metazoa > Chordata > Testudines > Emydidae > Terrapene > Terrapene triunguis. The sequence continues at coordinate 191,659 of NW_020664762.1, forward strand.
GGTATCACTGTGAACTGGATCAGGGCCACATATAGCACACAGGGAGTGTGGTGTTCTATAGGTGGAAGGAGGAAAACTAATTCCCTTATTTTAATATTTCTATAAGAGACATAAGGCTGCTTGTAGTAATTCACTAGTGAGTATTAATGTAACAAGTTACACAACAGAATTGCAGCAAGAAACATACATGCAGGAGCTAAAGTGAAATTAAACATGCTTTGAATCCATTTCTCTAAATGCTTGCAGTTCTCATTTAATAGAAAACTGGATAAGCTATAAAAAATAGGTTGAGCAGCTGGTATGCATTTTAAAGTCAGCTATTGTGATGTAAGTCAAAACAATATTTTAGTCATATGTTTTACTACAAGTAGAAGGATTAATGTATCAACAAATACATCAAGTTTTTAGAAAGAAAAATGGCTGTATACATGTAGAGGTAGCCAGCAGGACTACTCAGAACAACAGATCCACTCCCACTGCTCTACTTTACCTACTGCATATGAAATGGGTGTCAAACTCATTCTGTAGTGACATTTATCATTTCAGACCACGTACCAGTGCTACAAAATTAAGGCTATATAATTTCCTCCCTCCACTAACTGTCTCCCACTGCAGTTAACAGATGTTTGGCACACAGATCAACAGCAGAATATGGCCTTTGTGTAGTAACTAATCTTTTAGGTCCCAGTCCTTCAATGAGTACTGCCTAGGCAAGGAAAATTTCAGGAATACGACCTCAGATAGTGACATTATCATTGCATTCATCATCACTTAATGGGGGGAAACGGTGCGAGTCATTTTTAGGGCCAGTGTTTTTTTGGGGTTTTTTTTTTTTTTTGGGCTTCTTACTTATCTGTTTCCATATGCAGTTAGCATTTTGGATGCAAATCAGGTAACTGTGTGCACAAGTTACCTGAGAGACAACTACACACCTAAATGATACAGAAATCTGACCCATAACGTGCCATTATCAGGATTAAGAGTTAACACTTCATTGAGATGCATAAGGACAGTTCACAGCTCTCGGCTATGTCTACACAGCGCACCTTACAGTGGTGCAGCTGTGCTGCTGCATCCGTGCCATTGAAGGTGCACTGTGTGGCCGCTCTTTATCGCCGGGAGAGCTCTTTCGTCAACAAAATAAAACCATCTCCAACAAAGGGCAGTAGCTTCGTCGACAGGAGCGCAGCTCCCACCGATGAAGTGCTGTCCACACTGGCGCTTTTCGTCACTGCCCGTGCTCCCGTTGACGAAGCGCTGTCCACACTGGCGCTTTTCGTCGCGAAAACGTTTGTTTTTTCATACCCCTGAGCCACAAAAGTTTTACCGACAAAAGTGCCCGTGTAGACATATGTTGTCTAAAATGGCACTACATTCCTTTCACACTTAAAAGGATACTGGATTTCTTACCAGCAATAAGTGGTAGAAACCCTTCATTCTTTTAAAAAAGATGGTAAAAATAATCTCAGATGCTTCTGAAACTGGATGTGTCAGTGACAATGGATGTTTGACAGCGCTGACATATTGCATATTACATAATACACATTTTCTAAAGGCTCCAGACTCTCATAGATCTGATGGGAAGCAAAATTAATTAGTTAAATTCCTATGATAACGCAATAAGTATCTATATCCAGGAGAACATCATGATGTTCCATTTTTCCATGGAGGGGAACAACAAACCTCAGAATTCAGCCAGAAACCACACAAATGACTCAAAGGAAGCTTAAAATTAACCAACAAAAATTCAGCCCATCAGAGCAGAGCCAAGATTGTAAAGGCCACATTCTGCCACCAGTGTGAATATGGAGTCACTCTGCTGACATCCATATGTTCTCTGGACTGGAGTATACTCAGCCTCTGAGTTCCCTAACTCTCCATGCTGTCTGCCATCAAAAGCCATAAACAGGCTTCCACCAGTACCAGACCAGATACTATCACATTATGTGCCTGAAAACACAGCAGAGAAAATCTTCCCCTTGCAAATAATTAACCCTTTCTTGACCACACACTAACAAAAAGAGCCAATAAATGCCAGCTGTAAATGGCCCTGAAGAGCCAGAGGTGAAGCCCAGGATCAGCGTTTCATAGAGCCATCTAGGCCATGCACAGGTAGGGCTCCATCTGTGTCTGTCACGGAGGCTGCAGAAGTCATGGATTCCGTGACTTTCCGAGACCTCCGTGACTTCTGCAGCGGCCAGTGTGGCTGACCCCAGGGCCACCAAGCGGCTGACTCCTGGGTCGATGCTCAGGTGGCCCCAGGGACGGCCGTACCTGCTGCTGCTGGACCGGTTCTGCAGCCAGGCAGCCCCGCAGCCAACCGCTCCGGCGGCCCCTGGCAGCTGGCCCCGGGACCGCCGAGCAGCTGTCCCTGGGGTGGCCAGAGCAGCCGCTGCTGGCAGTCCCCGGGCGGCCTTCCAAATCCTCCCCCAGCTGCAGACCCCCAGGGTGCACCCCCCAGCAGTGCCCTCCAGAGGCCCCCTCCCAATATTTAGTAAGGAGTATTTATAGTATAAGTCATGGACAGGTCATGGGGCCATGAATTTTTGTTTATTGCCCATAACCTGTCTATGACTTTTACTAAAAATACCCATGACTAAATTGTAGCCTTATGCATAGGTGCTGGAACTAAGAGTGAGGGGGGTGCTGCTGGCTTGAAGTGGTTTCCATCATATACAGGGTTTACAATTTGGTTCAATGGCTCTCGGCACCCCCACTATACAAATTGTTCCAGCACGCCTGAGGCTATGCCCCTTTTGTTCCATACCCATCTCCTTGGAAGTAGCCAATAAAACAGGACTAAATGTAACCCTTTCTTTTTGGGGGGACCAGGAACAAGTTACTTTTCTGTTAAAAGCTTTTGATTATCATCAACAAACTCCAACCAGCTTTAGAACTGGTTGGATGGAAAAAAAGTTTTTTGAATAGAAAAAAATTGTGGTTTTTGGGGTTGAAAATGGATTTTTCAAAGGGAACAAGCAGCCAGCCACTGCAAGGGCTAAACTAGTATTATTTGTAAACTCTCACTCATTTCCCTTCCTCCTGCCATACAAAGAGGAAGAATTTTTTTTTTTTTAAATCCCGTAACCTCATTCTAGTAATACATTCTCACAGCAAACTGTAGTTTTGTAAGCAACAAACAGAGGTAGTTTCTGTTGTCGTTACTGGAGGAAATGCCCAACACAGGTAAAACACTCCCAGAAAAACAAAGTGTAATTAGCAGTACTGCTAACTGGTGGTGAAATTCACCTATCATTTTGTTATTAATATTTGTTATTTTACAGCCGCCAACAGCAAGCTAGGTAATTTGCAAAGCAAATACAAATAAGGCCCTAACCCCAAAGAGTTTACATTCCACTCTGACAAACAGTCTGGGAGCATAATGTAGTCAACTCTCATTCTGTGGGCAAGTTAGTGATAGAAAGGTAAGGGAAGTGTCATTCGATTCGTAAAAATCTACACAATCATAATTTCAACGGTGTCACCCTCTGTAGCATGGCGGGGGGGACTTGCTGTTCCCCCAGTTCCAGGTCCTCCAGTTGGTGGAAATTTTGATAATACAGTGTCATCCGAAATGGGTCAAGTTGGGTATTATTCGAAAGCCCTTTCTCCCACAAACGCAATGGTACCAAACACGACAAACCTAGAACAATTATGTACATACATACTCGAGAAAATATTTAAAAATTAACTTTTAAAATGATACTTTCACACAGGGATGCATGACTTACATAAAAAAAAGACATTGATCTTTGGTAATACTAGGGAAGTTAGTCTTGACATGTAAGACTGAAAGTCCTCATCAAAGTCATCATTAGCGTCACCTCTCTCTAGGGCACCACTGGTAGACATGTTGTCAAACTGATCCTATCTGCACCGCACTTGCACATCTCTGTACCAGGCAGGCTGCTGGCCAAACATTTGTAGGGTGGTGAGCATCTAATCTTTGTACATGAGCATTTAATTAGCTGACGGATTGATTCAGGAGCACATGGTATTTCACACAACTGGTGTGATCAGTCCATCCTCCAAAAGACCCATCCATGCCCGAATAGGATGCGCTCGATCATCCTGAAGCCATTCCATTGCTTGATAATTTGCCCTCCTGATAGCACGCATAAATGCATCCCTTGTCGGTGTCAATTTTTCTCCGTTTGTCTGCTTCTTGGAAAACATCCACCAACATAGCTCTGCAAGTGTTGTAACGTTGGTCTTCAAATGGTAAACTTGGCATATGAACACTTGCAGTGCATTTAGGATGTCATCAGTGACTGTCCCTGCCATTCAGAGTACCCTAAAGCAAGGCGAGAGTCATTGGAGGCTGAATCAAATGCCTTCTAGTAAGATCATTTGGTCTTTCCAGCCAACCTTCCAATAGTGTCGCATCCTGAAAGGGCATGGAAACCTGGCTATGCAGGGACTTGATAGGAACACCTCTCTGAGAGATATACAGCAATTCCGTTCCCCAGCAGTAGGCACAAAAACAGAGTCTTGCAGAAATGTTGAATAGCATCTCAGAGAGAGCATTGGAACATCTGTGTCTTGTGCAAAAATCTGGAGTTTAATAGCACCTTTCTCTGTGGCATTGATGGCATGCACGATAATTTGAGTATCAACCTCCTCCTGGGAACGACAAAAAATCTCCACTGAACAGTGCAAGGCAGCAGCCTCATTGTGCTGTGCAATGATGAAAATCTTCGAGCAATTCTTTGCATACTGGAGCATTTTTCCTGCAAGGTATGCAGTTAACATCCTTCTGCCCCATACTCGCACGTAGCTTCTTCATTGTGATATTTGGAGATGTTCATGAAGTCAATGATTTTGTACTGGACAGCTGCAATACCATGGAGACTGAGACTCTTCTGTCTGATATTTTAATTGATCCCTCTGCATGTGTGTCAAACACGAGCTGGACTTTGACATAGGTCCAGTATTTTCTCTGTAGCCTCATAATGAAGTGTTCAGCCAAATCTCAGCAGCTGTTAATAGTTTCTGGTTTGTCGAGAGCTTGTACCTCAGCCTACCACCTATGATTGCTACGATGAAAGGCCTCTGCTGGTATAAGGTACAGATCACGTTGTCAATAGGTGCTGGCTTAGGAAGACCATGCAAGATGTGCATTAGTTTGCTTTTCACCTGGCACGTAATGCATGATTCCATCAGATTCAAACATCAATCATAGTACCACTGTAATGGGGTGTACAAACCCCACACTGGGCTAGACAGATGGGGGAGGAGAACCTCTCCTGTTCACAAGCAAACAGCTTGATCACACCCCCACACACCTGCCAGAGCTGCCAATCATGGAGACAGGCACCCAGACCTGCAACCAGTAGAGGGAAAAAGCCCTGCTATAAAGGAGAGGGTACAGAGAAAGAAGGGGAGGCAGAAAGGCCTGGGACAGCAAAGGGGAGATAGCCCTGCACCAGCCTTCCTCAAAAAAGTAACCATGAGACTGAAGCAAACTAAGAACCCTAACATTGAAGGGCTGCTTGTCTTTTAGAGGTGACGGTCCAGGTATTGACCTGGTTGAAGACAAGATAAGGAGGCTCAGCCAGGAGAAGCTGGGGTGCCTTGAAAAACTACACCAAGATACCACAGAGAACTCATACAGTACTTTCCCCAAAGTCTCATGTAGATCAACATCACTCTGAGACACAGACATGACCAAGAGACAAGCAAACAGTGACCTGTCTGCAGTTAGCTCTATAATGTTCCCTGCTACCTTTGCTCTACTTTCTTCTTTACATTCGAGCAGAGCTTTAGTCTGTTCTTCTTGATTAGAAGCCCACAGATTATGAAGCCTTGGACAATGCTTTGGGTTTTGAAGGCTTCATGCAAGTCATGACCCAAAGTATTCATCCAATTAACATCTTTAGCTATCTCCTGAAGGCTGCTTTCATAAGGATATTAATGAGCTCTGGTCTGTCATATATGAATGGGTTGCCAATGTGTGGAAGCTCATCCTGTAAATTTAAAATTGCCCCTGTTTTGGCATTTAACAGCACCTAATGAGTCTAGGTGGTGCTGGGTTACTTCTGGGGAAGTCATCCCAGCCATGCTTAATGTTTCATTTGAAATTTGATGGAGTTTTGGGGTTGTCTGGAAAAACCAAGAAAGAGCATTTAGAGGCTGTGTTATGCCCACCAACCCCACAACGACTTTCACTGCTCTGTTTTGTGTTCTAGAGCTTCATCTGAACCAAATGCACAGAAGGGAACTGGCAACCTTTTAACAATCCAACTTCCTTTTCAAAATTCCTCCCGTATGTCAGGGTCAGACTTTTCTACACATTTTATTTCAGCGAGGTACCAGCCAATCATCGCAGAATAGCTGGTTAAATCAAAAGAAAAAAAGGTATTTCAAAAAGTCTTCCAGTGCAGTGAGATGCAAATTTCAAATAGCAGTCCTAACAGATAAAATAAAGGGTAGCAAAGACTCAACCATCTTTATGAATCGCTGCACCATCCCCAAAATTGGCTTCATCGCTGATTCAATCTTATCAAATTACTTGATCCATTCTGTAAAATGGCAGCTCTCCATCATGTGCAATAGGTCATTGAGAGCTGAATGTACACTGGATATGTGGCCCTGGGAAATGACTTCAAACACATCAGTGTGCTTTTCAAATAAGACATCTAGGTAGCATTTTCGAAGGGCAACAAGTGTTCGTGTGTGTGCTTCCTCACTAGAATTTGGTTCACAATATTGTGTCACTGTACAAAATCCCCTAGGTCCACATCCCATTTGCAGATGAATTCGAGTAATTTCTGGCTGGATGCTGACATCTTAACCATGCCTCTTTACACCTCTTTTGGCATAATAAACAAAACTGATAGTCAGTACCACTGAACTGCTTCTTTTTTGCCAGTGATGGCAAATCAACCCAAGGCTCTCCTTCCACTTGCAGTAATCTGTAAAAGCAGCAAAGAGTTCTGTGGCACCTTATAGACTAACAGACGTATTGGAGCATGAGCTTTCGTGGGTGAATACCCACTTCGTCGGTGTGTCGTATTTGGTACCATTGTGTTTGTGGGAGAAGTGCATCAGTCAAAGGTCCTAACTCAACCCATTTCCGACGACTTTGTATTATCAAAATTTCCACCAACCAGAGAACCTGGAGCTGGGAGCCATGAGGGCAGCAAGTCCCCCCCTGTCATGCTGCAGAGGGTGACACCCTTGAATTATAGTTCTGTAGTTTAAACTAACATAAGGAAGTATTTCTTCACACAGCATGCAGTCAACCTGTGGAACTTGTTGCCAGCGGATGCTGTGAAGGCCAAAAGTATAACTGGTTTCAGAATTAGATAAATTCGTGGAGGATAGGTCCATCAATGGCTATTAGCCAAGATGGTCAGGGATGCAACCCCATGCTCTGGGTGTCTCTAAACCTCTGACTGCCAGAAACTGGGACTGTATGACGGGGTGGATCACTCAATAAATTGCCCTGTTCTGTTCATTCCCTATGAACCATCTGGGACTGACCACTATTGGAAGACAGGATATTGGGATAAATGGACCATTGGTCTGACCCAATATGGCCATTCTTATGTAGATTTTTTACGAATCAAATGACCCCCCCCCCTTGCCTTTCTATAATTAACTTGCCCATGGAATTACACATTCTTCCAGACTATTAAACAGGAGCTGACATTCAAAACACGAGAACTCTCATTCTTTCAAAGTGGAATTTTAAGGAACTCTTGAATCTCTTATCTCTGTACTATGTCTGTTTTAAGGGTGACACTATTCATAGCCCTCCCCATCTCCTTTGCACAAGTGCCTTTCTGGAATATTGGTTCCAAATTTATTACATAAACCAGAAACCTGGCCCTTCAAGGATGGAGTTGTTTATGCAAGTTTATAGGGAAGCATTTGTTCAGTTAGCAAACAACCATGTCATAGCTGGGGTTTTTTTTTCATTCAAGCTTTATTTATAGACTGATCATTTAAAAAATAATTATCACATATAAAAAATATTCCTACTGCTTCCAGCAGCTCCCATTGGCCTGGAGCAGCGAACTGCGGCCACTGGGAGCCGCGATCGGCCGGACCTGCGGACGCGGCAGGTACACAAACCGGCCCGGATCGCCAGGGGCTTTCCCTGCACAAACGGCGGAACAAGTTTGGGAACCACTGAGCTAGACCATCCCTGACAGGTGTTTGTCTAACCAGCTCTTAAAAATCTCCAATGATGGAGAGATTCCACAACCTCCCTAGGCAATTTATTCCAGTGTTTAACCACTCTGACAGTTGGGAAGTTTTTCCTAATGTCCAATCTAAACCTCCCTTGCTGCAGTTTAAGCCCATTGCTTCTCATCCTATCCTCAGAGGTTAAGAAGAACAATTTTTCTCCCTCCTCTTTGTAACAACCTTTTATGTACTTGAAAACTGTTATGTCCCTCTCGGTCTTCTCTTTTCCAGACTAAACAAACCCAATTTTTTCAATCTTCCCCCATAGGTCATGTTTTCTAGACCTGTAATCATTTTTGTTGCTCTTCTCTGGACTTTCTCCAATTTGTCCACATCTTTCCTGAAATGTTGTGCCCAGAACTGGACACAATACTCCAGTTGAGGCCTAATCAGCACGGAGTAGAGCAGAAGAATTACTTCTTGTGTCTTGCTTACAACACTCCTTCTAATGCATCCCAAGATGATGTTTGCTTCTTTTATTTTATTTTTTGCAACAGTGTTGCACTGTTGACTCTTATTTAGCTTGTGATCCACTATAACCCCCAGATCCCTTTCCACAGTACTCCTTCCTAGGCAGTCATTTCCCATTTTGTATGTGTGCAACTGATTGTTCCTTCCTAAATGGAGTACACTTTGCATTTGTCCTTATTGAATTTCATCCTATTTACTTCAGATCATTTTTCCAGTTTGTCCAGATCATTTTGAATTTTAATCCTATCCTCCAAAGCACTTGCAACTCCTTCCAGCTTGGTATCGTCCACAAACGTTATAAGTGTACTCTCTATGCCATTATCTAAATCACCGATGACGATATTGAACAGAACTGGCCCCAGAACTGATCCCTGCGGGACCCCACTCATTATGCCCTTCCAGCATAATAATAATCCCATAGATTATTATTTAGCGGTAATTCCAGATTTATGGGTGATATAACCATCTTACTTTGCACTAAAATAATGTGTTTATCTATTACACTAACACCATAGATTATTAAAATTGAAAGAATTTTAAAGTTCCAGTTTACCTCTCATTGTTTGTTTATTATTTCCATTTCTCTAAACAATTAAGTTAGTTTCACTTTTATTTATAGTCACTTTCACTTCTGAGTTTCAGACATTGCAGGGGAATGTTTATTTGTTTTAAACTAATCTGTTTTCATTGGAATCTTTTAAACACTGTTGGGAATATTTCTACTACTCTTAGGTTTTATCTAAGCTTGTTTTAGAAAAATTTCATTTGGGATCCAAATGTAGAGTTGACAGTGTCCTTTAAAAACAAAAGAGTGAAGGGTCAGATTCTAACTTCACATGAACTTTCGGCCCAATCCTGCATCACTGGTGTGAGTGGAAGGGTTCCCATCAGCTTCCATGGGAACATGATTGTGTCCATTATGCAGATCTGCACATTTCATCTCAGATAATCCTCTTTTGTGTATTGAGATGAGAATATTTCCATGAATATTTCTTAAAATATATGCTTATTATTTGTAGATCTATATTTAAATTCCTATCTTTTCCCCCTCAGGGTTAAACCACAGCTTTCTCACTCTTTAACCTCTTCCCAATATTATTTGTGTAACTAAAGACATGAACATTTTGTTTTTTGAATTTTTCTTTCCTTGTCTGTACAAAGGTTAGCATTTCAGAACATAACCTAAGGACACTTTTACTCCAGAGGGATAATTCAGAAAGAAAACTATTTTAACTCCAGTTCTGTTGAGTGTAAAAAGTTACACAAGAAGTACAGCAACCATGGTGCGGAAGGGGAATCATAGTTATCAAATGGATTTTGCAAGAGCAGCAATCTGCATCTTCCAAGAAAACATCCTGAGACCACACACGGCACACAATGTGCCAGACATTTCATTACCCAGTAAGGGCTCAGGTTTATATTTGGAAACAGTATTTAAAAACACCAAATAACTAACTAGAGCCAGCTTCATGCTGCTTCTGCCGCATTGATGGGTTTTGCGGAGAGCCTCTATCCCCTTTATAGAAATCCTTTAGCTTTGTATACAAAAATTCTTCTAATATTAGTTATCAGAAAAGTAAACCTACCAAACAAGTGCAGCAGACTGATGGAAAGATCCAGCAGAGAAATAGCAAATCACCAGGACTTCATTTCAGAGCCATCATTGAGCATTGTGAGTGATAGTGAAAGATATATAATGACTTACTCCAGGAAAAGGATCCATTGCTGATACCCAGTCCTCACCCCGCCCCCTTTGGTGCTGAAAGTAATGTAACAGACAATGGAGATGGGACTAAGCCACTTTCGAAGCATGATCAAGACCTGGTGAGACCTGTGAGGACACATGGGCACTTAACAGCTAAACTGTTTGAACAGAAGTTGACAGGGGACCAAGGACAAACTTTTTGTCAGCAATCAGTCCTTTAACCAGCATAGAGAGCACACAGACAAACTCAAGAAGAGCTCATTCAAGTAATGGAAGCACTGGCCTGCCACATTCTCAGAGTTACCATAGGAACAGTTGAGTGCTAGGGATGAAATTCAACCCTGTGCCGAGAGCCAGCACAAGGCCTATCTAGCACTTTTGCCCTCAGCATAGTACTTATGTGGGATTCAAGTGGCAAATGGGGCTTCTGCTGGCCCTCTCTACAGGGTGAACTTCACCCTGGGAAACATATATTCCATGAGTGCTGCTCTCTAGGAAAGGACCAACTAACACTTTCCATCCTCTTAAACACACAAAATAACCCAGGTTACGGCAGTGGCTGCCCCCTCCAGCATCTCTAGCTCCATCCTGAAGTCATTTATATTAGTCTCACCAATGCCCTGACTCTAGTATGTTAACCAGAGCTGCAGAGATTGTTCCAAATGTGCTTTTATTTCAGGCTACAATAGCTTCCATCCGTGCAATATATTTTGCTTTAAACCATATTATAGGCACAGTATAACCCAAGATCTCGTTTGCTTTTTAAACACTGCCAAGCATCCTGCATTTTATCTCTGTGTACTACCCAGTGCATGTTGAAATGTGCCATATACCCGTCACTTACTAATGCTTCAAGAATCTTCCTTAAAACATACACGAGGCTTATAGAGGATTGTGTCTCTCTTGATCGCTCTCATCAGACTCTGGATTGATATGCAGGAACATACTCTAGCTGTTTTTACGTATTTCATTTTTAAACCATTTTAAGAATATTGCCAGAATTTGTCCTTTTTTCCTTAAATATGAGATCTAAATTGGATTCCTTGATTCAGGCCCCTCTAATGCCCAAATTCAATTATTCCTGCTAAATTAATCTGCAGGCTTCATTTCATACAAATTTAATCTGCTAGGCTTCCATCTTGGGTTGGATGGGTGCAGCATGCCTTCATTATAGTCTCCATAATCTCTCAGCAGCATCTGGTACTGTCAAAAAGATCTTGCGTATGATGTTTAAGGCACTTCACGGGCAGGGTCCTTCTGCTATGTTAATTAAATTTACCTCACTTCATCCCTCAGTCTCTTTGGATCAGAAGTTTCTGACTGGTCCCTTGCTTCACCTGGGGCTGGTGTATTTTTTTATATGCCAAGTTTGTGAAATTTACCATCTGATGACAGATACTGGAGGCCTCATTCTTCTGCTCTAAACCAGCATAAATCAAGGGCAACTCTTAACAGTGGTTTACGACTGATATAAGTGAAATCAGAAACAGATCCTCCAAATCTATGTTGCCTTCATCTGATATTTGAGATCCCTCCCTGCTCCAATAAAATGCCTATGTTTAAACAACTGCATTGAAAGATAGGAACATTATTTTTTCCAGGGGTATTAAGAATACTTCTTGTCTGACAGTACTATCCCCTCTACTATTATACTACTTATGAATAGCATTTTAGATTAAGCCAAAGGAATTTCATATTCTTCTTCAATTTTTAACATTGGGGTTGACTTCATTTTGCTAATTAGAGACCTGATCCTTCCCTCCTTGAAATCAAGAGCAGGTTTTGCTGTTGAGTTCAGTGAAAGGACATTGGGTTCTCAATGACTATACAAGAGTGTCTACAGCATCCACCACAATCTAAAGGTTAAGACTTCTAATCAACAACTACTCTAGCAAAAATGAAAGTCACAAAACCTTTTAACATTTCACGTTCCCCCGGGCACATGCTTCTATTCTACAGGATGTAACCTTCAGTTTCTCAGGTGGATGCTGAAGAAAAGCACATGATGAGGATTTCAGTGATCTCAACAACATCTATCATTCACTTTTTTTCACATAATTGTGTGTATGAATTTAGTACTTACAAAAGGTGTTGAATTGACAAACCCTAGAGATTGCGGTCCTCTCTTCCCAGAACAAAACCATCATGAGTAACAGCAGTGCAGACTTCTCCACGCTCTACAGCAATGTGCTTCAACTCTGACCTCTGAGAAAGGACCAGTCTCATTGCCTTGGTTGAGACTGCCTGCCAGCATGCCCTCTGGTGCCAGTTGGGATGTGGACACTTATCCATCATGAATTAGATGAAGACATCAAGATCTCCAGAGGCAGCAATGGGCCACGCTGGTGTAATTGAAGACTACTAAGCAAGGAAAACTGATATGAAGTATGCATGTGAGAGAGGATATATGAGGGAGAAAACTTTAAAACTTACCTGTCCTTACCAAACTATTCCTACTATGAAAACGCACCAGTCATGGGAATAATTTATATGGTTCTATTTAATTCTTTAAAAAAATATTGCATGCTTATCTTGATTCAATTGCTTTCCAAGGAGCCTGTTACAACTTGCACAGGACTACTCATGAAAAAGGATTTTTAATTGAACAGGATACAATTTCATCCCTATGAATAAGTTTCCCAGAGCCCTGGTGAATTTTTTCCCATGTAAACAAACTTCTGCTATGCAGAGCTATGTACTAGACTTTTGAACATCTTTAGCTCTCTAGGATAAACAGGTGAGTGTATAATATGCAAAGTTTTGTAAAAAAAAAAAAAAAAAAAACGATGAATGTCTTTTGTTAGAGAGTGTTTGCTCAAAACAAAATTGGCAGCTCCAGCATGGTTGGCTTTGAACCTCCTTATTTACAGAAAACCTAAAATAGTGTATCTGGAAACCAAATTTCAGCTGCATGTTGGCTGGAATAACACCACACAACAAGGTTGTTGTTTTTTTTTTAAAGTCTGCACCAGGAACATAAAGAGACAGAGTTCCGGCCAGGAGGAAAAATTTAGAAAAATACAGTTCAGTTTTTCCACTCTTTAACTAATGTAACAAACCTACAGGTAAATAAGTCTTCTCACTCTCCTACATTTCTGCCTCATAGATGTACCAGATAGTACTGGACAGTAATTGTTAAATTTCATAATTATCAGTACATCTCTCATAAGGTTACCCACATAGCTCAAATGTATGTCTGGAGCAAGAGATGTTTTAAAAGATATCTTGCTATTACCCATTATGAAAGCAATCCTGCGTTAGAGTACCTCCAGTACAGACAGGTAGTCAGCAGTTCCATAAGCTAAGGAAAATTTCCAACATGACAGAAAAAGTGTATGTTGCGTGTGGGGTGGTGTGCGTGTTATACAGGGAAATACATCAGGAAGCTCCCACTAACTGATGACTGATTTAAGATACAAGTGTATAGATAAGAAAAGGTATTCACTTATATAATTAACATATTCACCAGTGCAAATGGTAATTTAGGGAGGTGGCAATTGGTGTATAATTACCAAAAAAAAGATGAAAAATTCACAAACAACAAACAAGAAACCAAGAGGCACAAGGTAGAGTTTTAGAGGAATTTACCTCAATTACATATCTGTTTCTGATCTTAGTTACATGGGCATAGATAGGTGAGAAGATAATCAGGACCACAGCATGCATTTTGGAGGTCTAGCTATGTAATCTTTTGTCAGGGAGCTCTTGCAGTGGTTTCAGTAGGATCCATGATTGTCCAATGCAATATATATCTGGGCGGCTTCGAATATTCCAGTATATGTTGAGAATTTTATAGGAAGCTTGTCCAAATAAGGAAAAATACAACTTCCAATATTCTTCAATCTTGCTACCGATCTAATCATTAGATGTGAGAACATTCAAGGTTAGAGAAATCAGTAGGGCATGGGAGATGAGGGATGATGTTTGCACACAAGTATATCATCAACATCTGATAATTATCTTTGATTATTAGGGTTGGCTGAACCATATTCTGCAAATACCATATTCAACCAATAAATAAAATATATTAAACACATACGTTGGTCTCTTATTCAACCAGCTGTAAGTATTATAAGGCTTAATGATTCCGCCCCACTCAAAGCTCCTCCAGGGTCTGACGTCAATTATTTCCTCATCTTTCTTCAGACATAAAGCTATTTCTACCTCTTTGCTTCTTTTATTTCTTTCCAATCTCTTCTGAAGTCCATATCCCTCAAGACAGATGTTTATTTCTGCACCAAGTTGCCTGAGATTTCTTTGGTTGTATAATGACCCTCAAAGATGTTTTCCAGGGTCTGGCATACGAACCTTAGGTGCTATCTTTAATCACCCACACCATAAAATAATCTTTATAAGCACCAAGACTCTAGCTTTTTCATATATTATTTAAAACCCAAGCCACATACACAGAGCTCTGTGGCAAACTTTTGTTGACTTTGACTACCGAGCTCCAGCCATTAACTTCTGATGCATTCCACATCAATATACATCAGCTTTATTATTTCTCTCCATGCAGCATAGCTGGTGAATTATTGAAATCAGTTTTCTTTTAACCACATTGCTCATTCAAATGAAATTGGATAATTTATGAAACACGGTTTTCTGTCCTACTGTGCTCACTACTTGTTTTCTGAATGCAGGTAATGAACAAAAACAAATCAACTCGGAAACAATACTGCTTATACTTTGGTCAGGTTTACTTACACCAAAGTAAACCAAAAGTAACTCCCCCAAAGACCATGGAGTTATCCTAGCAGGAGTGATACCAGAGTCAAGGCTACTAAGCCTCATTCTTCTATGCAATAAAACTGTTCTCCAAAGCCCTCCACAACAAGAGAGCAAAAGGCAGAGCAGATGGCAGAAGCAATGACCTTTAGCCCTTTATTTGGTAACCTGCAGCACTCCATGTGTAATATATCTATGGAGGCATACCTACAGACATCACAGGTCATCAGAGGGGATTGAACCCCCAAAACACAGGCCCTTATAACTGAAGGTAAAGAATAATTCCCTAACAGTGATTAAGCACTAGGCTGTCATACTTCCCAGGACCAGCCACTAAGGGGAGACATGACCACATGCACTAAATCAGTGTGACGTACATACATACAGGCCTGAGGTCATCTGTCAGATGAATCACCCACATGTGGCTCAGGAAATGGAACTCAGGACACTTATTTCTCTACAAGCAATCTAAAATTGGGCTGATGTCTTTTTTTCCAGAGACTATAAATTGTAAAAACCTTTATTTTTACTACTCTGATGTCTAAATCTACCAAAACAGAACAGGGAATGGTCTGGCCAGCAGCTGAAATTAAAAAGAAGCTTCCACCTGTTTAAACTGTAGGAGTTATGGGGTGGGCCGGGGGAGGGAGTTCTGCATTCAGACTTATTAGTCTTCCTGTTACTCAAACCAAAGAGGGCTAGTCCTGTTTGCTTTACTCAGATGGCTAGTTCCACTGACGTTAATGGGACTACTGCTCACTTGACTCATGGCCCATTGTTTTCAACTAGAACATTTCTGAGAATAAATATTTTTCTTGAATTAGTTGTTTTTCCTATACGGGGGGGGGGGGGGGGGGGGAGGGGCAGGAACACACGGTTTATTAATTTAGAAGACTTGGCGACTATAGTTCCCTAGTTACTTTGTTGGAGTGAACATTCCATAAGGAATTTTAACACAAGAACTTTGTGGATATTTGCAGGTTAATCCAATAGGCCATTACAGTGAAATTCCAGAGACCCAGTTACCATTGAGCGGGGGGAAAGGATCTGAATGTTATTGGTCCCCTAAATCTAATTTCACATGGGAAAGTCAATAGTTACTATCATAAAAAGGGAAATTAAACTGCAAAAAGAAAGTTAAATAATGACAAACCTACAAAACCACAGCAACTGAGAGTTGGACACTCGCTCCGATGCAGCAATGCTTCAGTGCTTGCATGAATAGCGATGGATTTAAGCACATGTGCCAGTGCTTAGATGAAACTAAGCCTCCCTTTATTGTATTGCAAAGTTCTTCCAACATAGAGTGATTTTTAACACCTATGCTCCACTAATGTACATCAACTCCTAGTGCCAACCCAGCATTCCTTGATTCCCGTTAATTCCCATGAGAGTTTGGGAGCACAACGACAAATTCAGACTTGGACCCTTACTATACATCTATCAAGCAAGTTAGAGAAACAGTTGAATTTCAGCCTCAACTTTCAGTTACTAGTAGGGTGATGAGCAATTAAAGAAAGCCCGTTACATTTTCTGGGTTTCACAATTTACATTGGACCAGTCAAGTTACTTTCAACATGACTTCTGTCCTGCATTACTAAAGTGAACTACATGGTAACTGCTTAGCATTTGATACTATTCTCTTACACCTGTTTAAATAAGAAGTAACCATGTAGAAGTCAGTGGACTTAGAACAGCATGAAAGGACACTCAGGCCCTTATGAAATAGCACAGCTCTCAAGTTTTGTTGATTAACATGCTTTTTTCTGCACTATAGTCTTCCCAAAGCTTAGACATGCTATAGTCCCTGAACAGAGCCACAACTGTATTTGGTAAGTAAAAACTCCCACACAGAAATATATATTAATCATGTATACAAAAAGGTATGCACAGAAGCGTTTCTCTTTGATGCCACATGAGATCAAAAATACATTCAGCTAGACTGCACAGTGCTACAAAACAAAAATCACACAACCCTGTTGCTCAAAATATTTATAAGACATTGCCCCCTGGAGGAAATAGAAAATTCTATGTTGTGTCTGAATTTTTGTTAAGGGTTTTGTTAAGGTACAAACCAGGAAAGTCTACGTCTTAAAACCATTTAAACAAGAACTTCATGTCCAAAACCGACTTACTGTCATTATTACTGCAACTAATTTTCCAGCAGACAACTTCACAGCTTCATGATAAAGCACTTTATTGCAGCTCCTTTAATTAACTGGTGATTAGCTTGGCTAGTCATTCAGAAGGTATTCCAGAGTCTACTGGTTACAATGAGGTTCAGTTCTCGATTGACCTTTAGGCACCATGCAATAAAAATAATGACATTGTCCATGCAAAACTTGTGGGCTTTTCATAGACACATGGGCCCTAGCATAACATAAGGATGGGCAATATATCTATTTTTATTTGAACATGAGGTAATTTAGAAGGGCATCAGTAAACTCTTTCTTCCTACCAGTTAGCTAGTCTGGACTTGTTTGTCCCAGGGACAAGGTTTCTTGAGTAACTGACCAAGAAAAATCAATCACAACAATAATTTTTCCTTCTAATCACCAGACAGTTAGCTCTCATTTTTTCCAGGAGAATTACAGCCATCCCTAATTTCCACATATGGGACTTACAGGAAACCAAAGGGCTGTCATGACCCTGAAATATTTAAGTGCATGTGTAACGCCAACAGACCCCGGGATCAAACCAGGGACCTCTGGAGCTTAGTGCATGAGCCTCTAC
Organism: Terrapene triunguis; assembly: GCF_002925995.2. Taxonomy (NCBI): domain Eukaryota; kingdom Metazoa; phylum Chordata; order Testudines; family Emydidae; genus Terrapene; species Terrapene triunguis. The sequence continues at coordinate 209,486 of NW_020664762.1, forward strand.
CACAGGGGTAGGCAACCTCTGGCACGCGTGCCGAAGGCGGCACATGAGCTGATTTTCAGTGGCACTCACACTGCCCGAGTCCTGGCCACCAGTCCAGGGGGCTCTGCATTTTAATTTAATTTTAAATGAAGCTTCTTAAACATTTTAAAAACCTTATTTACTTTACATACAACAATAGTTTAGTTATATATTATAGACTTAGAGAAAGAGACTTTCTAAAAACGTTAAAATGTATTACTGGCACGCGAAACCTTAAATTAGAGTGAATAAATGAAGACTCGGCCCACCACTTCTGAAAGGTTGCCGACCCCTGCTCTACCGCGTGAGCTAAAAGCCAACTAGATATTAGGTAACGCTGTAGAGCAAACTCATTTTCTCTCTCTCTAAGTGGTCTCGGTGTCACTACATGGGACAGAACACCACACCCAGGAGGTGTGGGGGTTACACATGTACATGGTTCATACAGGCAAAAACCAATTAATTAATTATAAAATCGAAGGAGCAGAGACATGCATACTTATGCATGAATCCTTTCTAAAATGTGCCAGTAGGTCTTAGTCATCAGCAGGAAAAATAACTCCTTTAGTTCAACTTTTCAAGAATTCTCCCATTTAATTTTGCTCTTCTGTTTTACCATAGCCTGAATAAGTTTTCCTCCTACTCATGTCCGTTTCTTATGGAAGAAGCTGTAACAAAGAATATCTTTGGCAGGGCTTCTGCCCACAGAGCACTGGGTGGCGTAGAATAGGATTTGCTGCTGTTTTTACTGGCTGCAAGTTAATTATGTTACCCCTGTAATGACAGGGTAAGAATGTGTCAAACTACATCTTCCTGAGCTGCCGCAACCTGCACATCATCTCCAGATGAGCAAGAACAAATCAAGCTATGTTATCGTTTTGCTGATTACAGCCATATAATGAGCTCTGTCTGAAGGCACAGTCTCTGCTATGCAGAGTGTACCACCTTTCACTCAAAGTCAGCAATGGAAACGGAGAGAGCTATTAAAGGCTGGCCTGTGTCTGGTACATAAGCCCGTCATACCATATCCTGCACCTGGTTCAAAGAGGGGGGGAAATGAGCATCCAGGAGTGCATGACATCACTCTTTGCCTGGAGGGAAGTGTCATATCGGATAAGCAAAGTGTAAAGCTCTTCAACAGAACGAAAGAGACATTGCCCCAAAATCGTTCACCAAACAAGCGGTTTCTTTTCTTTTTTCAAAAAAGTCATCTGCATTCTCTGCTGAGCAGACTTCCACTTTCCATCTGTATCCTTCTCACTTCTATTCCTAAACTGCAGGCTGATACTCGGTGCCTCCTTTCTTGGCCTGAGACTGAGCATGACCTTTGCATGAGTAACCCACTAGTCAGTGTGTCGTGAGTCCCCCTTTATGGCTGCTCCACATAGGATGAGAGTCTTACAGCCCCACCGAAAGAGCCTGGACTCTCTAGCTCAAGCCGTGGCAGCTCATGCTTTTACCTGTGTGTCGCTCAAGATGGGAGCTGTCATGCATGGATACACGAGGTGGGTGGGAAGATGCAATAGCCTTCCTCCGCTCCTCTTGAGCCCCTCTCCCCTAGGCAGGAGCACTGAATCTTGGAGTTCTTCTAAGTGCAGGGACGTCTCCCTGGGACAAATACTCAAACAGGATGGAGGGGAAGCATGGCCAAGCTTTTTCCTATATCCCAACCACACCAGCCAACACAGCTGAAAAGGGAGATCATGCTGCATATTCGTAATAAGTGTGGCAGCTTGCCCATCCCCCTGTGTTTGGGTCAGCCCTCCCACCCCCTCAATTAGGGCAGCTCTAGTCTACACCATCTCTATGCAGGGCTCATGCCTTAACCACACAACCTGGCCCTATGCAAATTTCCTTTGACTTCCAGCATATTAAATGTAGTTGCTTATCATTAGCAGACTAGAAATACCACTGAGAATGACCGAACATTGTGAGTCAGTGAGTGAGCACACAAGCATTACAGAAAGAGTGAGGAGAATGGGCACAAAATGTTCTCTGTGCGTTGATTTGAACAATTACGCCTTTAATTATGCATGGCTAAAGCACTCTGTGCTGTGCTAGCAAATGCACCATCAGCGAGTGTATGAAAATAGCAATGCTCTCCTGATAGGAAACCTCACCTGCTCTTTGCTGAGGGGCAGAGACAAGTTGCCATATTTTGTGCAATTTGCAGATTAATGAGATTCACGCGGAATTCTGCAAGTCGGAGACTGCCTTGTAGCTTGGGAAGCAGAGGTACCTGCTGCAAGACTGGAATCCCAGTGAAAACGGCAACTTGCTCATTAGATCTTGTAGTGCAAGCACTTTTCAGAGGTAGTAGATGATCAGACCATATACTGAAATGGAGATACGTACCATGCATTCAGCACTGATGTGCCTCTGTCTTAATAAAGGGTTTTTTAGCACTCTGGTGCTAACGAACTTATCAGATTTGTTATTTACCTCAAAGCCTTTTACACACTCTGGGGCAGCATCACCAGCCTCCTCCCAAGCCTTTTGGTGACCTACTCCAGCCTGCCTGGAGAGTCCCATCTGCCCACTGGATGCCCAGGGGGAAGAGAACTACAGCAACTAGGCAACTACCAGAGCTGACTTAGCACACAGCTCAAAATAAACACATCCCCCAGAAAGTGAAGATGGGCATGGCAGGAGGCCAAAGGAAAGTTTGTTCCCCTCTTGTAGTCCTGGCTGAAGGAGGATTTATAGGTTTCACCAGGTAGAGACCACTCATATATATTTTTGCCACAGGGTCTTGGAGGGGAATAGGAGGTAGAGCAAGTAGGATGCAAAAGACAGTCACGAGTGACTCTTATCCGTAGCCAAAATATTTTTTTTTGGGGGGGGGGAGGGGTATTTGTTTGGAACACACGTAGACAAGATCCAGCACCCTTCAAAATCAGTGGAATCTGTCCATTGCCTTCAATGGTCACTAGATCAGAGCCAGAATCTCTGAACTGCCTTAGTCTTAAAGGTCCCTCTTCCAACCCCCATTTTTTCATTCTAGCCGCCCTTCCAGTGAGCTTCTCCTCCACCTTTTGATGGCTCCAGGCTTCCCATCCCCCTGTCCCTGAAGAGGGAAGGCAATTATTGTACCAGCTATCCCAAGGCACTTTACAGAACGGGCATGAGACAGAAGACTGGACTCTGAATGGTGTTCAGTCAGAAAGCTAACAACCAAGAAGGGAAATAAGAGGCAAGGGCAATAGAGATTTGGAAAGTGATGTTGTGTTGATGAGCCAGGGATAGACAGTATGTTCCAGCAACAGGGGAGAAGGTTCTCATCTCAACAGTAGAGCGACCATGCAAAGAGAGGCAGGGCCACCCGGGGGGGGGGGCAAATGGGGCAATTTGCCCCAGGCCCCGGGCCCCACAGGGGCCCCCACGAGAATATAGTATTCTATAATATTGCAACTTTTTTTTAAATGGAAGGGGCCCCCAAAATTGCTTTGCCACAGGCCCCCTGAATCCTCTGGGTGGCCCTGAAGAGAGGAGGGAGAGGGAAGCCAGATGTTATATGAGCAGAGAGAACGGAGAGGGAGAGCACAGCAAACCCACGCTCCCATTCACAAAGCAAAGGCGGCAAACAAGCTCTATGATCTCTGATGGCTCTGGGGATTAGTGACCTTCTGCGTAAGTCCTTTACTCTTGAAGGAGGATTTTGGAGAAAGCTCATTTCTTCCTGCAAATTATTTCTCAACATGTTTAGCTAGTCTGCCTCTAGCTTTCCTGGAGACTTAAAGAAAGAGAAAAAACAACACCGCACAAATATGTTCTAGTCCTACTAGCTTCTGAAAGAGCTTAACATCCATCATCACAGTGCTTTGGGGAAGTCCCACAGTGCACTTGGGGCTCTGCGCGCCAACATTTGGGGTTTAAATCCTCTCGGGGGCATGATCTACTGCGTCTGAGGAGTATTAGCATCACGTAGTGCAGATTATTTCTCATTTTGCACAGATCCATCGCACACTGACAATACAAATTCAATTTGAAAAGAATAGCACAAGCCAAGGTTTTCTTGGGCTGTTGATTCATTATCTTCAGAGCACATCTGCCGGGGGCTACCAAAGCATTTCGAGCTGCACACTCGTGCTAAGCAGACCCTGGTCCCATAACTGGAGACCACTGTGGTTTGATAATTGTACATAAAATGAAGACAAAAACAATGATCTACAGCAGCTTGGGTTTTTAGGTTAGTCGAGTGAAATTTAATCCCTTCCATTCTATGAGGAGAAGCCACTGTTTTAGGCTTTGGAGAAAACAATGTTCTGAACTCAGTGATGTGCTGTAAATATTTTAACAGGAAGTTCCCATCATAATTTTGCCCATTGTCCTGGGGCGAGGGGTCAGGAAACTTATTCATTTGTTTTCACATTAAAACAAAAAATATTTTCTCATACACATAACCCAGGAAAGAACACTGGGCAAACAAACTTCTCTTAAACTGCACTTTGTTGAAAGTGTTTATACTTTGTTCCTGAAAAAAATATACTGAATCCATTTACAGTAAAGTACAGTCATCCGCCTATCGAATTTCAAGTGTTTGGTGGCATCTGGGGCACTTTTCTCTGGAGCATTTTTTTTTTTTAAATTGGCAGTGGGTGCAATCTCATTTATTCCACAAGGCAAAAAGGGGAATGACAACAGCTATCAGACAGGATGATACTATCAGGCAGGGAAATCATCCCAACTTTCCCTAATTTTTTTCACTGTATAAATTGTGTGTATGCATGTATGTGTAGTAGAATATATAAGGTTTCAGAGTAGCAGCCGTGTTAGTCTGCATCCACAAAAAGAACAGGAGTACTTGTGGCACCCTAGAGATGGCCCATTTCAGACAGTTTGACAAGAAGGTGTGAGGATACTTAACATGGGGATTAACATCTTGATTTTCACTACAAACGTTTTTTTTCTCCTGCTGATAATAGCTCATCTTAATTAATTAGCCTCTTAGAGTTGGTAGGGCAACTCCCACCTTTTCATGTTCTCTGTGTGTGTATATATATCTCCTTACTATATGTTCCATTCTATGCATCCGATGAAGTGGGCTGTAGCCCACGAAAGCTTATGCTCAAATAAATTTGTTAGTCTCTAAGGTGCCACAAGTACTCCTGTTCTTTTTGAGAATATATAGGAAATTCTAATGACTGAGCCTACTAATGAACATCTGGGCCAAGAAATTTCTTTCTGTGATTACTGAAAACAGAAGTATTTCAACCACTGACCCAAATGAATCATTTTAAACTCCTGTGGCTGCTCCAACGATTGCCCCAGCCACCAATGGGGAAAACAGACAGTGATTATGGCAAAACACTTATTGCACTGCCAGCATCTCACCACAATGTGGCAGAAAGCTGTGCCTTTGTGATAAAATGCAGAATAATCAGAGCACTTCCCTCTGAAATGACTAGTCATATTTTTGTAATGAAGTTCCCCCCACCCACACTTCCTAGACACCACAGTACAAATAAGAGATGGCCACGTTAACACCACCCTATACCGAAAACCCACCGACCGCTACGCCTACCTTCATGCCTCCAGCTTCCACCCCGGACACACCACACGATCCATCATCTACAGCCAAGCGCTGAGGTACAACCGCATCTGCTCCAACCCCTCAGACAGAGACCAACACCTACAAGATCTTCACCAAGCATTCTCAAAACTACGATACCCACACAAGGAAATAAAGAAACAAATCAACAGAGCCAGACGTGTACCCAGAAGCCTCCTGCTACAAGACAGGCCCAAAAAAGAAACCAACAGATCTCCACTGGCCATCACCTACAGTCCTCAGCTTACACCTCTCCAACGCATCATCAGTGACCTACAACCCATCCTGGACAATGATCCCTCACTTTCACAGACCTTGGGAGGCAGGCCAGTCCTCGCCCACAGACAACACGCCAACCTTAAGCATATTCTCACCAGCAACCACGCACCGCACCATAACAACACTAACTCAGGAACCAACCCATTCAACAAACCTCGATGCCAACTCTGCCCACATATCTACACCAGCAACACCATCACAGGACCTAACCAGATCAGCTACAACATCACCGGCTCATTCACCTGCACGTCCACCAATGTTATATATGCCATCATGTACCAGCAATTCCCCTCTGCTATGTACATTGGCCAAACTGGACAGTCACTACGCAAGAGGATAAATGGACACAAGTCAGATATCAGGAATGGCAATATACAAAAACCTGTAGGAGAACACTTCAACCTCCCTGGCCACACAATAGCAGATGTAAAGGTAGCCATCTTACAGCAAAAAAACTTCAGGACCAGACTCCAAAGAGAAACTGCTTAGCTCCAGTTCATTTGCAAATTTGACACCATCAGATCAGGATTAAACAGACTGTGAATGGCTATCCAACTACAGAAGCAGTTTCTCCTCCCTTGGAGTTCACACTTCAACTGCTAGCACCTCACCCTCCCTGATTTAACTAACCTTGTTATCTCCATACTGATTTATACCTGCCTCTGGAAATTTCCATTACTTGCGTCTGATGAAGTGGGCATTCACCCACGAAAGCTTATGCTCCAATACTTCTGTTAGTCTTAAAGGTGCCACAGGACTCTCTGTTGCTTTTTACAGATTCAGACTAACACGGCTACCCCTCTGTTACTGAAAAATAAGCTGCTCTTGAAATCTAGAACTTTCAAAAAATGTTTTTTCAAAATGTTTCAGGGGGAGACGGGTGTGACGGGTTGGATCACAGAAACCCCCTTGGGAGCTGCCACCCAGTGTACCAAGACTACCCCTGTTCCTGTTTTCCCTGCCAGCTCAGGACTCCAGCACCCTGTCTTGCTGAGCCAGACACTCCCGTCTGCTCCAACACAGACCCAGGGTCTGAATCACTTGCCCCAAAGCTGCAAGTTTACCTGAAAACAGCTCACAGAAGTGTGCTTGTCTTTAGCACTCAGATGCCCAACTCCCAATGGGGTCTAAACCCCAATAAATCCGTTTTACCCTGCATAAAGCTTATGCAGGGCAAACTCATAAATTGTTCGCCCTCTATAACACTGATAGAGAGATATGCACAGTTGTTTGCTCCCCCAGGTATTAATACATACTCTGAGTAAATTACTAAATAAAAAGTGATTTTATTAAATACAGAAAATAGGATTTAAGTGGTTCCAAGTAGTAACAGACAGAACAAAGTAAGTCACCAAGCAAAATAAAATAAAATGCGCAAATCTATGTCTAATCAAGCTAAATACAGATAATCTCACCCTCAGAGATGCTTCAGTAAGTTTTTCTCAGACTGGACCCCTTCCAGGCCTGGGCACAATTCTTTCCCCTGGTACAGCTCTTGTTCCAGCTCAGGTGATAGCTAGGGGATTCTTCATGATGGCTCCTCTCCCCCTTTGTTCTCTTCCACCCCTTTATGTATCTTTTGCATAAGGCGGGAACCCTTTGTCCCTCTGGGTTTCCACCCCCCCTCACTGGAAAAGCACCAGGTTAAAGATGGATTCCAGTTCAGGTGACATGATCACATGTTACTGCAAGACTTCATTGCCCACTTGCCAGCACACACATATACAGGAAGACTAACAGGTAAACACAGCCATCTGCAGACAATGGTCCTGGTTAATGGGAGTCATCAAGACTCCAAACCATCATTAATGGCCCACACTTTACATCATTACAATAGGCCCTCAGAGTTATGTTTTATATTTCTAGTTTTAGATACAAGAGTGGTACATTTCTACAAATAGGATGATCACACTCAGATTATGAGCTTTGTAATGATCCCTTACAAGAGACCTTTTGCACGAAGCACATCCCAGTTACATTATATTCACTTCTTATCATGTTTTTATAAAACCATATAGACTGCACAACGTCACAGCGGGGATTTAGCTTCTTGTCTTTTCTCCCTCCTCCTTCCCCCCGCTTTTTTGGTGGCAATGTGGAAGAAGGAAGAAAGGAGGGGAAAGGAGAAAAAGGAGAAGTAGAATTGAAGGGGGGGACAAAAACAAAGATCTTTAATAAAAATGTTCATGAAAAATTACAAATACACAAAAAAATTTTTTTTGAAACATGCAGAGCAAAAATGACCAAAATTTTCAAAGTATTTTGCAAATTTCCCCCCATTTTTTTGACCAATTCTACTCAGAAAGGTTTTAGATCTACCTTCTCCATTCCAATTCACACAGCAGATGTACTGGTGTCTATTCTGCACTCTTGCTGTGTATAGAGCTCCAGAAGAGTTATATGCTCTTGAAGACCACTACCCCATGGAGTGCAGAAGAGAATTTAGCTGTTGGATGTGGTGCATACAATACCAGAAGCAACCGTAAGAAAAAAAGAACCTCACTAACTCACACTAATGACTGAGAAGCCCATTGCAACGCACCAGTTGTGACAAGTTAGCAAACAAAATCTACCTAATACTCCTGGGGGAATTCTGCACCAAAAAAATAAAAATTCTGTGCACAATATTTTAAAATTCTGCATATTTTATTTATCAAAATAACAATATAATCATGGGCCAGTTTCAATTATTTTGGTAATTTATTTCAAAATACCTGTCAGCAAGTATGTCTGTAACAATACAGACAACAAAAAAAGATTCAGGAAATGTTTTTTGACAAATAGATTTCTTTCTAGGCAGATTAACATAGAACTTGATGCATCTTTGTTGACAGTTATCTTCTGTTTCAGTGAAATTAAATATTTAATTTAAACAAAATTATTATACAAAAGTATGTTATACAAAAGTTCTGTAACAACCCGGCCTAAGAGAGCACTAGCATCCTTAAAGACTGTTTTGTGTGTCTGTCAGTCATGGCTTGTCCAAGTTCAAGCTTCTATGTGTATTGTAAGGTTTTTGGGTCACGCCACTGTAGCAGGAGGGAGGGTTGGTGAGTTAGCAGTAGTTTAGTTGTAGGATAGCAGGTGGTTAGCATGGGGAAGGGAGACCCAGGGTAAAGTGTGTGTGTCGGGGAGAGTGTCTGTGTGGGTTGGGTCGGATACATGGTTCGCTAGCCAACACTCCTTTGTCTCTGGAGGTGGTATGTACGCCCCCATGCCAGGTGCAGGCAGGAGTGCTGGGGAGGGGTGCAGTCCTAGGTGGGAGAGGAGGGGGTGAGTTTAGGCTCATATACGTGCAAAGACATTATATGTATACGAAACTAATACACTTGAAACAAAAAAATTGGGGGGAAAAGCATTTTCATGGAAATCACAAATTCTGCATGAAAAAATAAAATACTGCGCAAATTCTGCACTGCGCAGTGGCCCAGAATTCCAGCAGGAATAATAATGTATTTTGTTCATTTTGACAGGGGTAATTTGGCTCTAATTCTAAGTCTGTAGAAGTTCAACACCACATTATCACACTACTGAGAAGTGGGGAGAGAAAGCCTGGATTGAGTTTTATCAAGTTTGCATATTTAACATGTGCAAGATTCTACTCAAAATAATTCTGATCAGTTTAATTAGAAAAGCTTTACAACCCATCACAGCTAAAAACACCATTGAATATAAAATACAGTAGCAATAAACGCTATGGGTAAGATCCTGGCCCTACTAAAGTCAGTGGGGGGTTTGCCACTGTCTTCAATGGGGCCAGTACTTTACCCTAAATAGTTAGGCTTGAAGCTATCTCCCCATTACAAGTCTGATTTGTAATCATCAGGGCCCCAACTTTTTTGAAAAGAAACCAATTCCCCTGCAATTTCATATGCCACGTCTCATCCCATGGTAAAATTCATTGGGGAGTGAAGAACGGAAAAATATTTTTCAAGGCATGGTTGTCAAAATTATCCTAGGTTTGTGGGTGATAGAAAACTGACTGGATCCCTTAACTGTACATTTCCAGGCATTGTAATATTTGGATGTTTTAGGAGGTGTAGAATTTTTGTAAAGCAATGTAACGTCATTTTGGGGTGGTGGGTGGACTCCTTTGAAATACAGTTTTAGCTGTAACTTACTTTTTTTCTCTTTTCCTTTCCCTCTTTTAGTTGAGGGAAGCTTTTCAGTTTTGATATTAAAACTAAAAAGATGACATGTCCAGTCATTCAAAAGTATTGGTGGTGTGATTTGCAATTAAATATATCAAATTGGTGGGTGTTCATTACCAAACATTTCGTTGGTAATCCTCCTGGGGCTTCCTAAATGATATGATCACACTCAGAGAAATGAAGATTTAATCTCTCATCTGCTAGACTACTTATAACCTCTTACTGGGAAAAAAATAGCCCCAAATTGGAGGAATGGTTCAAAAAAATGGGGGCGTTTTTGTTGTGGAAGAATACATCAAGTACATATCTTGCAAAACAGACAGAGGACAAATAGCTGCTTAAAAGTTTTGGTTACCATTTATTCATTGCTCAAAATACATTTGTCTGCAATAAACATCTCACCTATCCAATTATATTTTTAAATATTAATGTTTGACAGACGCACTGGTTTAATAAATAGGACCAGAGTTAGTATTTTCAGTGAGTTAAATAAGATCTTGAGAAACAACAAATGCTAGGTGATGTAAGGACGTTCACTCTGTAATATGGTAGCATTCTGACAAAGAGATTTGATGATACTGCACAATCTTTCTCTAAACAGAAAGATACGCTCAGCAAAAAAAAAAAAAAAAAGCTCAGAGATGATTAACGTTTTACTTCTGTTGTTTCCATTATAATGATTTGTAAACTTGTTAAAACTTCCCAAATAAATAATTACTAAAAAAACAAAACTAAAACCAGACTTAGCTTTCCGAACGCGAAATGGCAAAATTAGTTACGCACCCACTAAGGGCCTGATCCTTGGAGATGATGCATGCGTCCCCTCAAGATGCTGACTGACCTCAACTCCCATTGACTCCACTAGGAGCTCAGGCCCTTGCAGGAGATGCTCAGCCCTCACAGATTCAGGCCCTAAAGCAGCACAGTCCACAGACGTGATTATGCCAACACTGGATGAATGAGGCAGAAGTAATAGGCTGCTATCTAAGGTGCAGACACGATCATTGATGGGAAAGGAAATGCAGAAAGAGTACATGGATGGTTTGATAACCACATTACAAACAGATTAAGTCTGCTTGAGTAGGAAAAAGGGCCCTCTAACTTCTGTAGATTATTAGTTGTCTTTTGTGACACATTTTGTAAATGGCGTGGAACAAAATCATCTAAAGATTGAGTACGCCCCTTCCCTACCCCCTGCCCCTGGTTCCTGCCTTCCCTTTTTTGCCTATTTGTGTGTGTCTTTTTAAAAAAAACCATTGTTACCCCCACCCTAACATGTTATGTCTGTGTAATATTGTCGGGTCTTGCAGCTTCGACAAGTTGTGAAGCTGCATAATTGTGTGATTTTATTGGTTATCTATACAAGCTGTCAGTCTTTTTTGTATTTTTATCGTTTGTTTCTTTATGAAAAATTATTTAAAAAAAGAATTTAAAAAGAAGAAAAAAAATACAGTGACTATATACCGAAGAGTGCCTTATGTAGACTGCAACATGATCATTCCCTGTACGGGCAACAAGGGTGCGTTTCTGGTACACATGTTTCAGAGCAATAACTACAAACTAAAATTAAACCCAGTTCTCACTCACTCAAGCCCAGGCTAACCTTGGCATGAGCCACAAAGAGAATTTTAACTCTATGAATCATGCATGTACTATGCAAACTGAGTCACGCATCAAAGCACAGAATTAATGCCACTTCACATCAAACAAGGATGTTGCCCTTAATAAGCAAGAGAATTCCAACACAGGGGCTAGCACTGAGAATCACAGAGGCAGCCCTGCCTATCCCTGCTGAGAATCTCCATTACTACAGGCCCCTACAGATTCAGTGAAACCTGAAGAACCAGCAGGAACAGGCTCTGCTACTATAGCAGTAACATAGAAACACTGAGTGCTACAATTTTGAAATAAGCCTAATTAGAGGCAGCAAAGAGTCCACACGTTGACTCCTTTTCACTCCGCCATATTTACAAACTGCATCTTACAATGGTGGGCAGGAGTCATCACTGTTTTGAGATCCCTGAGAAACCTCCAGCTTTTAAAGGGTGCTGAACATGATTTACAAGGTGGTACCTACAAAGTCCTGTGCACACCACTTATACTTTAGGAGTGCCATTTGCTACTCAGGGCTTGTCTACACTTACCAGGGGATCAACGAGCAGCGATCGATGCATCGGCGGTCGATTTAGCGGGTCTAGTGAAGACCTGCTCAATCAACCGCAGATCGCTCTCCCGTCGACTCCTGTACTCCACTGGATCGAGAAGAGTAGGGGGAGGCAACGGAGATCGCGTAGTGTGGACCCCCGCGGTAAGTAGATCTAAGCTAGGTCGATTTGAGTTACGCTATTCACGTAACTCAAATTGACGTAGCTTTGATCGAATTTCCCCTGTAGTGTAGACGAGGCCTCAGAGGATGAATCCAAGCATTCACAACAGCATCAGAAGTGAAAAAGTCCCATAAGGCCCTGAAAGTTTGTTCTATTAATATCACATTCATCAAACAATGGCAATGATTCAGGGGCAGATCAGACCAGGGTGACGAAAATGTCCAGGTCTGTCTGCTAAATGGCCTATATTTTTCCCTGGTCCAAGAGATCATAGATCATTTTAGGGTAAGATCTCATGAACTAGCAAGAATCCAAACTGCCACACACAACCAAAATCTAGGAATTCCAGCTTCCCAGTGAGGTTTTGCGGGGCTTTTCTAGCTCTGGGAGCTCACAGAACATCTGAGCTGGAAAATTAAAAAAAAGGACATTATTCTAATTATCGGTAGTCTCCATAGCTTACTGGTTTTGCTACAGAGCCTTTAAAAAACACCACAACTGGAGACTCTCAGGTGTGGAAAAATAAAAACAGACACCTGAAAGTCTCGGACTCCACAAAGCATTACCTTCCTTGGCATGAAAAATAATGTGACATTATCCCTGACCTCTAGCAACAGATCACCTTTGATTTAAAGAACAGGTCACTCTGTCTGAGGGGCAATAACACATCATGGTTCCTCATCCATAGGTTAAGGACTGCTCTTAAGAAATGGCCTGTTTTGCAGGCACAGTAAGGTGGTTAGATAGCGTAATACTACCTCTTGTGCACACAATTAATTGCAGAGGCATTTTATTGCAAGACAGAGGCTGGGTCAGGCACCTTTGAAAATCAGGTCTGATACTGTGTGAGACACAGCTCCATCTTTCTCACTACCTTATCGCACGCTCTCAATTTGTTTAGCAGACGAGAAGCTTCTTGCTCACAGCAGAATTAGATGACATGGGGCAAAATCACCTCCCACCTTTACGAACACCAGTGGAGCTCAACAGGCACTGTTACTTCTATTGATTGTTTATATTATGGCAACACCTAGTGGCTACAACTGAAATCAGGGCCCCATTGAGCTAGGTGCTGCCCAAAACACAAAGTAAGAGACAGCTCCTACTCTGAAGGGTTTACAATCATAATAGACAAGACAAAGGGTGGGGGGGAGGACCACTTTTCTAGATGGGAAAGTGAGTCAGAGGGTTTGTCTACACCGGGGGGCAATTCACCCTAAGGGGTTGTGATTTCTAAAGTGCATTATCATGCTGCCCATTAATTGGTCTGTGTAGACCCTGCTGGTGTGCACTAAAGATTCCCTAGTGCGCTTTAAGGTAGCGCTTTACCCCAACCTGTAGAAGAGCCCAGAGAGATTAAATGACCTGTGAGGAATGTGGAAATATTTGTAATATGTTTACAAACGATCTGTATGACTCTGTACCTGTCCACCTGGCATCACAGATGACTAGGGAGGAGTATAAAAATATTGCTTGAGCATGCAGGGATGTAATCAGGAAGGCAAAGCACAATTGGAGTTGTAGCTAGCAAGGGATGTGAAGGGAAACAACAAGGGTTTCTACAGGTATGTTTTTAATATTTAATATATGGAGATATACCTATCTCATAGAACTGGAAGGGACCCCAAAGGTCATCGAGTCCAGCCCCCTGCCTTCACTAGCAGGATCAAGTACTGATTTTACCCCAGATCCTCAAGGATTGAACTCACAACCCTGAGTTTAGTAGGCGTTGCTTAAACCACTGAGCTATCCCTCCTTAGGAACAAAAAGGTGGTCAGGGAAAGTGTGGGACCTTTACCGAATGGGGGATGCAACCTAGTGACAGATAATGTGGAAAAAGCTGAAGCACTCAATGTTTTTTTTGCCTTGGTCTTCACAGACAAGGTCAGCTCCCAGATTGCTGCACTGGGCAGCACAGTATGGGGAGGAGGTGAGCAGCCCTCAGTGGTGAAAGAACAGGTTAAGAACTATTTAGAAAAGCTAGACATGCACAAGTCCATGGGGCCAGATGCAATGCATCCGAGGGTGCTAAGGAAATTGGCTGATGTGACTGCAGAGCCATTGGCCATTATCTTTGAAAACTCATGGCGATTGGGGGAGGTCCTAGATGATTGGAAAAAGGCAAATATAGTGTCCATCTTTAAAAAAGGGAAGAAGGAGAATGCAGGGAACTACAGACCAGTCAGCCTCACCTCTGTCCCCAGAAAAATCATGGAGCAGGTCCTCAAGGAATCCATTTAGAAGCACTTGGAGGAGAGGAAGGTGATCAGGAACAGTCAGCATGGATTCACCAAGGGCAAGTCATGCATGACCAACCTGATTGCCTTCTATGATGAAATAACTGGCTCTATGGATATGGGGAAAGCAGTGGACGTGATATATCTTGACGTTAGCAAAGCATTTGCTAGTATTCTTGCCAGCAAGTTAAAGAAGTATGGATTGGATGAATGGACTGTAAGGTGGATAGAAAGCTGGCTAGATCGTTGGGCTCAACGGGTAGTGATCAATGCCTCAATGTCTAGTTGGCAGCCAGTATCAAGTGGAGTGCCCCAGGGGTCGGTCCTGGGTCTGGTTTTGTTCAACATCTTCATTAATGATCTGGATGATGTGATGGATTGCACCCTCAACAAGTTCACGGATGACACTAAGCTGGGGGGAGAGGTAGATATGCTGGAGGGTAGGGATAGGGTCCAGAGTGACCTAGACAAATTGGAGGATTGGGCCAAAAGAAATCTGATGAGGTTCAACAAGGACAAGTGCAGAGTCCTGCACTTAGGATGGAAGTACCCCATGCACCGCTACACACTGGGGACCAACTGGCTACGCGGCAGTTTTGCGGAAAAGGACCTGGGGATTACAGTGGACAAGGAGCTGGACAGGAGTCAACAGTGTGCCCTTGTTGCCAAGACGGCTAACGGCATATTGTGCTGCATTAGTAGGAGCATTGCCAGCAGATTGAAGGAAGTTATTATTCCCCCTATTCAGCACTGGTGAGGCCACATCTGGAGTACTGCATCCAGTTTTGGGGCCCCCACTACAGAAAGGATGTGGACAAATTGGAGAGAGTCCAGCAGAGGGCAACAAAAATGATGAGGGGGCTGGGGGCTGGGACACATGACTTATGAGGAGAGGCCGAGGCAACTGGGCTTATTTAGTCTGCAGAAGAGAAGAGTGAGGTGGGATTCGATAGCAGCCTTCAACTGCCTGAAGGGGGGTTCCAAAGAGGATGGAGCTCGGCTGTTCTCAGTGGTGACAGATGACAGAACAAGGAGCAATGGTCTCAAGTTGCAGTGGGGGAGGTCTAGGTTGGATATTAGGAAACATTATTTCACTAGGAGGGTGGTGAAGCACTGGAATGGGTTACCCAGGGAGGTGGTGGAATCTCCATCCTTAGAGGTTTTTAAGGCCTGGCTTGACAAAGCCGTGGCTGGGATGATTTAGTTGGGGTTGGTCCTTCTTTGAGCAGGGGGTTGTACTAGATGACCTCCTGAGGTCTCTTCCAACCCTAATCTTCTATGATTCTACGATCACTACCCCTGGGGGGAAGAATTAATTTTCTCCCTTGGACATGGGAAATTAAGGCTAGGTGCTTGAGACATCTAGTCATAGGCACCATTTCCGTGGGTGCTCTAGGGCTTGAGCACCCATGGAAAAAAATTAGTGGATGCTTAGCCCCCTCCAGCAGCCAGCTATCCCCCTCCCCTGCCAGTGCCTCCCATCCACCAGTGGCCCCGCCAATCAACTACTCCCCCTCCTTCCCAACTGCCGTGATCAGCTGTTCTGAGGTGTGCAGGAGGCGCTGGGAGAGAGGAGGAAGAGTGAGGATGAGGCATGCTGGGGGGAGGGGGTGGGGGTGCAGGGTTTGGGAGAAGGGGTCAGGTGGGAGTGGGGCCTGGGGCCCGGAGGAAGCCGGTGCCTGTGCATCTATTCACTAGGACTGTCAGGGCTGGAATCACCACATTTGAATGGAAAACCCTACTGAGACAATGGACTCCTCAAAGACCAAACATCAAATCCTAGAGCAAGTTACTCCTCCCAACCACTCCACAGGGAAGCAGAGCAAAAAGACTCTGGCTGGATAACAAAGGCAAGGTGTCAAGTGATTGCATCTTAAGGTTACTGCTGCCAACCGAGCAGGGACAGCGGGACAAAGAGAGAGAACTGGGAACTGAGGAGAGCATGGATCACGGGCCAGAGCTCCCGCTAATATGGACTCTGTCTTCAGTTTGTCATTCCCATGCTATGGACTCTCCAATGCTGCAATCCAGGTGACTGGTAAAAGCTACCTTGTTTTGAAAAGACTGCCTTGCATTACTCCATATACTCACTGTCTTCCCCTAACAAGGAAAAGCCTCTGTCTAGAGTCTGATCTGGGTTGGGCTTGCTGTTGAGAGCCATGGGCCTGGTCTACACGGGGGGATCGATCTAATTTACGTAACTTCAGCTACATCTGAAGTCGACATACTTAGATCGACTTACTGTGGTGTCTTCACTGCGGTGAGTTGACTGCTGCCGCTCCCCCCTCAACTCCGCCTGCACCTCTCGCGGTGGTGGAGTACAGGAGTCGATGGGAGAGCGCTCGGGGGTCGATTTATCGTGTCTAGACTAGATGCGATAAATCGACCCCCGCTGGATCGATCGCTGCCCGCCGTTCCGGCGAGTAGTGTAGACATACCCAGGGTGAAAAACAGGTCATTGCTGGAAACCAAAGGCCCTGTCCAGGAGTCACAGAAGCAGTGTGGTATGTTTTTGTGGAAAAGTGTGCTCCCTTGGGGGGCCTGGCACACCCAAGGGAAATTCCCAGGACTGTTTAAAGGCTGGGGCATAACCCAGGCTCTGTAAATCCACGCACTTGCTCACGCTTAGACATTTGCAGCAGAGACAGGAATTACAATGGTGGGCAACTTTCCCAAAACTGTAGACAAGGCCAGGAGGAAGTGAGGACTTTCATCACCTAATGGTAGCAGGAGATGCTCAGCACTTTGCAGATCACGTCCTTAGAGCGTTACCTCCCTGAGGCTGGGACCTTGTCTTTTTGCTTGTTTGCAAAAAAGATACTTTTGATAGCATGTGGTAAACAATGCGTTTTCCAACCAGTGCTAACTGATATTTTCCTCCCCAGTGGAGTATGGGAAAATTTCTGTGAAAGTTTTTACTCTCTCCAAGCAGCTCCAGCAACATTACTAATAACAATCCCATTCATTCTCCCCCCATTTGGGATTTTACTTACTAGGCCAGATCCTCTGCTGGTATAAATTGACACATCTTCACTGAAGTAAATGAAGCTGGTGCACACAAGCTGAGGATCTGGCCATTTTAGTTTTACAGGTGATTTGTTTGACACTGTACATCACATTCGAAACCATCCATTGCTGGAGGTAAGCCCTTTTCCTAGAGGGAAGAGATTTTGTGCCCTCTAAAACAAAAATGAGTTTATCACCACTGCACTTGTACTTCCCCATCTTAAACCAGTGAATGAACCTCACCCCTCACCCCTACCACAAGCAACAGGAAGCATGAGCTATTCTGCTGCCTTGTGAAGACCTTCTACAGCCTCTAGCATAGAGGTCTCCAAACTGTGGGGCACGCACCCCTAGGGAGGCACAGAGGAATGTTGGGAGGGGGCTGGGCCAGCCCCTATGCGGGGTGGGGAGGGAGAGCCACCCAGCTCTGCCCCCAGCTCTGCCCCCAGCTCTGCTTTGGCTCCCATCGCCATCTCCAGCCTCTGTGCATCCCTGCACCAGGCCGCGGGTCCAACTGCTGGCCCACACCATGGCTTGGCTGTGGCTCCAGCCTCAACTCTTGGCCACAGCTCTGTTTCCAGCTGGGGGTGGGGGTGAGGGTGGGGGTGGGAATGGAGCTGCACCCAGCCACCGGCTGCCAGCCCCCACTGCAGCCTGGCTGTGGCTCTGCTCCCGCCCCCATTCCCGGTCCAAGACTCACCCCCCGCTGTGGCCCTATCCTCAATCCCCTTATCCTTGTCTGCCCCCCCCCCGAGCCATAGCCCTGCTCCCAGACCCAGCTTGTGGGAGAGGGCATGGACAGCGATAAGGGGGGACATGACCCTGAAAAGTTTGGGGACCACAGCTCTAGCAGATCAATATTAAAGACAACCCATTGTGTTATGCAGCAATCCCGATGCACTGCAGATCTGCAGTAACTGCTTTGCCCCTTACCTTGCCCCACTGACATCCACGCCGACCATTAATTGACCATTCAGGGAAAGAATCTCATCTCTCAGTCGCACTTTCCCACATTTCCCTGCCGGGCTATTTTTCTTTAAGTCCGTTACCCAGATACAGCCAACATCAAGCACCGGGCCTTTGTGCCCTTTCCTCTTTTTCCCTCCTCTCCGTTTCTCTCCATAGTCTCCAAAAGCAGGGATGTTCCCAAAGCTTAAGCCAAGAGCCTCATTTTTGCCCATCTCCTTGGTAAGGTAGAGCGTGCAGATTTCCATGTCTAAAGTGCTGGGACCACCGGGCTGCAATTTGCTGTCATCCATGGAAAAATTTAGCTGTATGTACTCTCTCAGCTTCTGAATGGCAGACTGACACAGCCTCTGCTCTGGCCCTTCCACTTCCTCCCTCTGGCTGCTTTGCAGCCACTGATACAGGAGGGGGAGGAAGAGCATAGCGTTCTCTTGAGTAATGGGCATTATGGGCACCCAAGGATCCCATCATGTGAAGGATGGCTTTCTGGGTTCACTCTGCGGGGCTTCACTGATCCTCCTTTCGGAATCACGGCATCCGTCAGCGTCACCCCCAGCCATGTTCAGAGAGAGAGCACACACGGGGAGCCACCACTCAGGTCCAGCGCTGTTGAACTGTTCAGTTTGGCAAAGGATAACAGGACGCTTTTATGAAAACACTGAAACAATTGCTGTGGACGGCTCAGCAAGAGGAGGAAGGAAGTGTCAGTGAATTCTTGTTGGGCTACTTTTACAGCTGGCCAGCTACAAATTACACTGGAATCCAATGAGAATTCATTCCACAAGGAATGTTGTCAGTTCATCGCCACAGCCACTCAACACCTGCTTGGCCTGCAAGATAAAAACAGAAGCATTACGATCCTGGTCATCGTTCCAGCCAAAATGCTGCTCAGCTGCTATGCTAATTAGACACAAAAGAAAATTTTCCTAACGTTTGTGTGTGTGTGTCTATTTTGTTCTCCCTTTAATTTTTAGTTACCAGGTTATGCCATTCTGCTGGCTAAGAGTGCAGGGTGTACAGTTCTCTCCACAATCACCATTTGTATTATTCTCTTGTCTACCACTTGGGGGCACCACCTATCCTTCTCAGGAAGAGAATAAAAGGTCATTCTTACAACCTGACCTGCCAACGGAGATCCAGGCCCTATAAACAACAGTATACTTACTCCCTGTCAGAACAAAAGACTAATACAGCAGCTCAGAGGCAGTGGTAAAAGCAGAGGACTCCTGGAGAATGGTTCATAGCCACTGCAAACAAACAGCTTCCATAAATTTCAACGGGAGCTGTTCAGAGTCAGGGCTGGAGAACCAGGTCCTTAGATTCTATCCCTGATTCAACCCGAGATGGCGAGTAATGTTAGGGATGTCACTTATGAACCTCTTTGTGCCTCAGTTTATCTGTCTATAAAATAGGTACAAGGTAATACTTATTTACCCACTACCCAGGGCTATTGTAAGACACAATAAATGGGCACAAATGATGCCTATAATCCTGTGGATCCCCAAGTTATAGGTGCAAAACACTCATCATATACAATGTCCTCCACCAAGCTTTTCAAGTAGTGTTCAATGCTTCTCAGAGGCCAATGTAAAGTGAGTGATTATAGTGACTGCCACATATACAGCTGACATACAATGGTGTGAGAGCATGGCCTGCCCTTATGAGCAGTAGTGCCTAGTGGTCAGCCCAGACCACCATCCGGCTTGGCCTTTTAAGGATTTTCAAAGACCCAATAAATAAGAACCGAAAGAGGGATAGAGAGATAAACTGTGGCTGGGAGAAAGGCCCTGTTTCTTTAAAGGCCTGGCACCAGGAGCCTGGCAGAGTGAGTGGAGTCAGACTCCCTTTCCCCCCAATCGGGGGATACACTGGGAAGAAGGGGCCAGCATAAAGGCTTCCTTCTCCCTCCCAGGGAGGGCAGACACTGAGAGAAGGCTGGCCTGCTGGACTTTCCAGTTTGGTGAGGGTGTTCAGCTGAAGGGAACTGGCAAAAGCTTTGCAGCTGACTGTTCCAAGACAAGAGGCCTAAGACACAAACTCCAGCCCAGAGAGAGGGCTGGGGGGGGGGGGGGGGGGGACTCCTGCTTGAAGGAGACACATACCGTGTTTCCCCGAAAATAAGACAGTGTCTTATATTAATTTTTGCTTCCAAAGATGCGCTAGGTCTTATTTTCAGGGGAGGTCTTATTTTTCCTGGAGCTTCGGGGCCTTATATTCCGGGGTGGCCTTATTATCTGGGAGGTCTTATTTTCGGGGGATGCCTTATATTACAGCAAGAGGCAAAACTGGAAGTAGGTCTTATTTTCTGGGGATGTCTTACTTTCGGGGAAACAGGGTATCGACTGCTCTAAAGGTAAGAGACAGAGCGCTGCTTGCAGTATAGGGGGGGGGGATAGCTCAGTGGTTTGAGCATTGGCCTGCTAAACCCAGGGTTGTGAGTTCAATCCTCGAGGGGGCCACTTAGGGATCTGGGGCAAAATCAGTACTTGGTCCTGCTAGTGAAGGCAGGGGGCTGGACTTGATGACCTTTCAAGGTCCCTTCCAGTTCTAGGAGATAGGATATCTCCATTATAAAAAATAAAAAATAGCCCAGCTGCTGCAGAGAAGGGCAGGGAGTGGTCTTTGAGAAAGCACCTTCATAGCTGGCTAAGGAGACACTGTGAGGAACCATAGATCCAGGCAGGGATAGCAGACTCCAGAGACCTGGTGAAGATGTTGACAAGTGGGATGAAGTTAGAAGCAACTCAGGAATGTGGCGGAGGGATCAAAGAAATGTGCCTTATCCACCCAAAACTGGGTCACTGGGCTGGAACCTGGAGGAGAGTGTGAGCCTGCGTTCCCCTACCTAGTTCCCAGCCAGAACAAGAGGGGGTGCACAGGCATTAAAAGAATAAAAGAGGCCACGAACTAAAAGTTACAGATAAACATCAGGAGACGGGTTCGAAGGCCATTAGATTTTGAGTTTACTATTTTGGGACTTTTCTGTATACTCTGGAAGGGGAATGGACTGAGTAGTGACCTGGCTGGAGAATTAGACCACAGGAAACAACAGATCACTATGCACCAGAACGGCTAAAGGGGGCACTACACTGAAAAACCCCTCCATCATCACACCTGATCATGTGGAGGTATCTTGGAGCTGAGTTTTCAGGACTAATTGATCATACAACTTTCAATAACTATAGACAAGGTTCAGATTTATTTTAGGTTATACAGAAGGTTAGACTCATGGTTCCTCTGGCCTGAATCTATGAATTTCTAACTTTTGTTCTCATTTGGTTAGAGCTGACAGTATTCTCAGGGAAGCAGGCACCAGATGTTAATTTGGGCCACCATCCTGCAAATAGCTCAGCAGAATGGGGAAGCTATGAGGTTCTGCACAAGAATAGGAGTCCACTTACACGAAACTCATTGTAGGTTCGGGGCCGTGGATGGCACGAAGCAAATCAAATGAGGGTACTGTATAATTAACTATGTGATTAAAACACACACACACACACACACACACACACACACACACGACTTTGACCTGGGGAAAAGGACTATGGCAACCATCAATAGGAAATCTGCTTCTGAGTGAAACCAGCAGCACCACTGTACAAGACTAAAACAGCTCCATACCCAACAAAGTCAGTGTCTGATGTATCAATTGAACACACCCAGCCTGGGGAGAACAGCAGTTACAACAGCCCAATATACACACTAGCAAAAATAGAAAGGTGACAAACTGGGTGGCAGATTTCTCTTTGGAAAAAGAAAGAGCTCGCTGAGAAAAATGGCAAACTGAGCTTTGAGCCAAATGGAATTTTACCCTGGATTTTGGGACCTCTTTGGGAGAACTTTTTTTTCATCATCACCCTATGTTTGCTTTTGTATGCAATGCGTTCCCCAAACAGCTATTTTTACTCTCTCATGTACACGACTTGTGTACAAAATGTTATGGCTTATTTTTTTCTCCTAGCACTGGCACCCCTGGGAAATGGGGAGCGCATACTGCACCCTGTAACAGGATGACAGCGCTCCCCCGCCACTGTGCATCATTAACCCCTAAGATTCTGGTTGAGTCACTGAGAATGCTTCTGGGGGCATTTGCTGCATGCCCACTTGTTCTGACCTGTGATTTAAACCCACGACCTGGCTCTAACTAACCACATGCGGTTTGATAGGGATTTTTGTTGCATTTTTTAAAAAAAGCACAAAGTGAATTAGCTAAACTTCACAAGTTGCACTATCAGTGTCCCCCCGCGCATGGGCACTGGGGGAAAGCCACCAAACTTCATACACTGTACACAGCATGGTATAAATTAGTCTCAATTTAACAGACAGGTTAAATGGTGCTGCTACCTGGATTAGAAGGCTGCATATTACTCTAGCATACAGCCCCAAACACCCCTCCCTGACGGAGCCCTAAAGCTGTACATCCAGCAAACCCACACAGATTAGTAATGGACAGAGCCTCTTCCTTTTCTCCAAAAATGAAGTTAATGAGTCAGATGCTCTGAGGTTTGGCTGGAAGCATTTCCATCACCACCGTCCCTGGTGGTTCCATGTGCGGATTTAATCCTAATTGGTTCCACAGATGGAGGCTGTTGTAAGGGAGACGCAGATATCAGTGTGTTTGCAGGCAAGGTCACGTCCCCTTCTCGGCCAGCATTGCTCACAATTTGTATACCATGGTCCTCCAAGAACCTCCTCTCCCCACGCAACAGAGGCTTTGGGCCCTTTGTGCTGCTACCACTTCCACTCCCTGGAGATTTTTATGATGAGGTCTACTGCAAAAGCATAGATCTAAGAGTGAATCTAGCCCACAGGTCCTGGAGCCACTGAGAGCCTGGTCTCCGCCGTGTTCCACCTACAACTCTCACATTAAATTTTCCCTCAAAGACTGAGTCGACAGTGACACCCTTAGTAAAAACTCCCCATTGTGTGTGGGTATGTCTACACTTGTAGCTGGGGGTGTGATTCCCAGCTTGCGTAGAGCAGCATGCTAAAAATAGCATAGCTGCAGTAGCATGGGCAGCAACAAGAGGCAACACAGGCTAAGGGGTTGAGTCCAAACCCACCTGGACTCTGCGGGTCCATACTCACTACTATTAGCCTGTGCTGCCTCTCATGTCTGCCCATGCTACACAACTATTTATAGTGCACTAGCTCAGCGTGAGTCTGTCTAGGGGATGTGGGAATCACACCCCTAGTGCCAAGTATAGACACACCCTAAGTTGAAGATGTTTTTCCCTTCGGCTAAAAGCTTCAGTTAAGGAGGCATTTAACTCAGTAAAGATAACACGCTTGTTTCTGTGGGTCTCCAGGCTTTTTTGCTCCAGAGGCTAATATGAGTTAATGGCACATGTGGTGGTGACTAGTTTTTTAGTTTGATCTCTCAGACTAGCTGAGGGGTGGGAAGAATGGGCTCCAGAAGTGGCGTATATGAGAGGAGAATAATACAACAATATTTCTTTAGATGACCCGAGGCTTAGACTTTATCACAAGTGCCCCATTGCATATTTGGATATCCTGATTCCATACAGACTTCTGTTTCTTTTTCTGACAAATAGAGTTTTTCCTTCCGGGGGTGCCCTTTTCAAAAAGAACTACGTAAGTAGCTCTCAAACCCCACTTCCTTGTGTGTGGAAAGAGAAATAATAAAGGTCATAAAAATGTCCCACTACTGATTTTTAAAAGTTGATTTATGCGCGTAACTCCGGCAGATACAATGTTTAGGGTTAATAGTCCTGCCACATCAAAGCCCAGCCCCAAACACCAGAAAAATGTACATACGGTTATTCCTTTTGACTCCTCCAGTGGTACCAGATTAGAATAGTTTTAGGTTATATCTTTTCAGCTATTTGTGATTTCTCCTGAAAATGAAAATAAAAAGAAATGTCTTTCTGCTCTTCAGCCTTTGGGAGGGTGAGTGAATGCTGGTGAAACAAACCCATTACCAGTCAGACATTCATTTATCGATTTTTTTTTCCCATTCAAATTGAGTTTTCATTCCTTCTTTTAATTTCTGGTAGCATCTAACAGCATCCACATGACAATGAGAACAAAATAAATCAATCTCAAAAATAGAGTTTAGCTATCAGAATTTTCGCTAATGAACATATTACTCCTGCAGGAATTCAGCATAGGAGTAATTCATAGGAGGGGGTGTCACCACAGGAAAGGTCCTATTGAAGTCATCAGTGAATCTCAGGTTAGGTCTCAGCATGGGTAATAAATTTGGAGCAGGGAGGAAATGCATTGACACTAAAAGCTTCTGATTAACCACAAAAATTAGAGATAGAAGAGATCTATTAGGTCATCTAGGTCCCAATTCAATGAAACTGATGTGAGACTTTCCACTGACACTGGATCAAGCTCCTAATCCAGCCCAGTGGAGACGCGTTCCCTACAATGCATTCTCCAGTGCTTATACCTGCCATACTTTACTTATGTTGACTAAGAATCAAAAGAAGTCAGATGTGTTCAAGCATCCAAACTTCCTTAATCAGCTACAGTAATTGACAGGATTCCATAACATCCGCCTAAGCAGGCTCGGAGGACCCAAAATTGTAACAGTTCAAATAGAGGTGCATAGAACTGGGCAGGCAGGTTAGAAAAATGCCCAATTGTGCAAGAACATTTGTACCTGAGAACTGGTCAAATGTCCTTTTGGAGTTTTCATGGAAAATACACCAGGCCAAGCACAAAGCGGCACCTGCATTTCAGTCTAGCTTAGATACTTATGTATTTATCCTCAACACCCCTGCAAGGTAGGAACATGCTATTATTCCCATTTTACAGTTCGGGAATCACATAGGCCGTCTGTGGTTGAGCAGGGAATTGAACCCATGTCTTGTAAATTCCAGCCTAGCACCCTAAGCACTGGATCATCCTCCTCCTTACACATATCACCAAGGCTTTGTCTACACTAGGATTTCAGCTGTCCCAGTGGTATAGACACAGTTAACGCTGAACCAGGGTAATTTCAAAACTGGGGAAAGCTGCACCAATTCCAATTAATAATAGAGCTGTCACATTTTCCAAAAACCTAATGGCACCTTTTTCTAATCACTTAATTTTGTAACAGAAGAACCTGCTCAGAAATCCTGGCCATTATGATCTTTCTGCAGGATGGAAGAGCTGTATTGATAGAAACTGACCTTTTCTCCCCATATGGAGCATGGTATCTGCAATTCTAAACTTGTTCAAAGGGCTATATGTCTATTACCTCTCTGTGCCTAGTAACTGCATGTAATGGATAATGGAGCATTGGTTTGAGACAGCAACACTGTGAACTTTAAAGGTTTAGTACTCAGAACAAGATTCTGACATCTCTTACACTGGTGTACATCTGGAGTAACAGGACTTCACTTCATTGACTTAGCCCAAAGTTACTGTACATAGGTATAATTATGATTAGAATCTGGTCCTAGGTGTGCAGATTCCTAGAGACTTTCCCCCATGCAAAGTTTTAAAATATCATTGCATCACTATGTGGGTAACAGCCAGTGTCTGTGTGCATGTAATATTTTACATATAGTGCCAAGCTTTTATTTTTAAGGGAAACTAAAGTTAGAATCTTGTCTATATTTAGACACTTAAATAAATGACCTCATTTTCAAGAGTGCGGAGCACCAACAGCTCTCGCTGGTCAACTAGCTACCTATAAAAAAATGTAATAAAGAGCTATCTATATCTCCTCAGTATCTGCAATGCTATATTTCACATTTTCAAGCGATTACCAAAGTATTTCTGAAGCAAGAGTGCTATGTGGCTTTGGGAATGTCTGCACTCCAGCTGGCAACATGCTTCCCACAGCGGGTAGACATACAGGCACTAGCTCTGCTCAAGCTAGTCTGCTAAAAATAGCCACATAGCTGGAGGTAGCCTGGGCAACAGTTCCAACTGGCTGCCCGAGTATGTCCCCAGGGGATCCAGGCAGGTTTGTATTCAAGCAGCGAGCCTATGCTGCTGCCCCCACTACACTGCTATTTCTAGTGCACCAGCTCAAGCAGAGCTAGCACGTCTGTTTGCCTGCATTGGGAAGCACACAGCCAGCTGCAATGTAGACATGCCCTAATTCCCTATAGGAATTTGCTGTTTACAGTAGTTCTTCCACAAAGGGATATTTAAAAAAAAATTATAAATATTATAAAGCACATCTGCAAGTGCTTTTAAATGTTTCCATTTTTCATAAAACCTTCCTGTGGGAAAGACCTCAGACAGTAGTTATTCATAAAACAAGAAAAGCCAATGCAGGCAACATGTGAAATTGGGTCCATGTCGGTTCAGAAGGTAAGAAAACCAGAATTACAGACCAAAGCATATGAAGTTGTAATGCTTACATTCTAAGCTTAAAGGAGCAAATGCACTCACATTTGTAAAATGCATTTATGATACATACCACGAAAAGGAAAACTTGCAGATTCAGCACTGCAAATTGAATATACTTGGAAGCCTGTCTGATGTAATTTTATAGTGTTATTGGAAGGGTCACAAAGAAAAACAGGCTGCATTCTATAATCACTAACCTCTGGAATCATTAAGCCTAAGAAAATTATTGCCAGATGTAACAAGATGGATTCCAAATAAATATTTCCAAAATCTATTAAACTAATCACCTCCAATCTCATCTGATCATCACATAGCTAAAAGTAATTTATTAGCAATCTACTGCAAGTGTTCAAATGCAACTGTACCAAGCAGGAATTTTGAAAGACAATATTGTGAAGTAGATTTTACCTTAGTTTATAATCTCATCTCTATCAACTCTTACTTATTAGTCAGTTTATCTTTAAGTTCAAGTTGCATTTCCCTCTTAATTTGAGGATTTCCATGCTTTAAATTATATCTTTACTTTAGTTTCTTGAGAACAAGCCCTCGTTATGGCGATATGCAAATTTTATGCCACACAGTAGGACTTCACTCATTCTTACTGATGTCTGGGGAAGGTGTTGGAGATGACTCAGCTATGTGAAACAGGGCCTGATGCCACAAGGGGCCCACACAGGTAGCTCCCCTGTGTGGCCTGGTTGACTGCACAGGACTCTACATGAGTACAAACATCCACTAGTTTTGAGCCAGTTGCACAATTGGGACCTTAGTAAGTATGTGAATAAAGACAATAGATCAGATCCTCAGCTGGTGTAAAGCATTATAGTTACATTGAAGTCAATGGAGCTATGATGATTTACAGCAGCTGAGGATCACTGCCTCATAAAAATGTATTTTGCTATTTAGTTCTAGTCATATCCTACTTTACATTGTAGTGGTAAACTCAGAATGTATCTAGTCTGATCTCTTGGGTAACATTGCCCATAGAACCTCAGCCGTAATGCCTGCATCAAGCCCTGTAGCTCATGGTTGAACTAGACAGAGTACCTCACTTAAAAATAAATGTGCTGCAGTAAATTTTATAAACATAACGAAAGGCTTAGCAATACACAGCTTCACTACAGTTCTGTGCTATTGAACCTTGGAAGGGCAGCACGGAAAAAACATCTTTTTGAGGCAGCAGTTTATAAAGCAGGGGTAGGCAACCTATGGCACGCGTGCTAAAGGCGGCACGCGAGCTGATTTTCAGTGGCACTCACACTGCCCAGGTCCTGGCCACCAGTCCGGAGGGGCTCTGCATTTTAATTTAATTTTAAATTAAGCTTCTTAAACATTTTAAAAACCTTATTTACTTTACATACAACAATAGTTTAGTTATATATTATAGACTTATAGAAAGAGACCTTCTAAAAATGTTAAAATGTATCACTGGCACGCGAAACCTTAAATCAGAGTGAATAAATGAAGACTCGGCACACCACTTTTGAAAGGTTGCCAACCCTTGTTATAAAGGGTGCAGTTTCTGCTTGTTACAGTGGTCTGAACAAGACCTTTACCTCCTTTCCTTCCCAGTTAGAGGTGTATATTTCAGTGGGGTAGGAGTTAACACAATTAATGTAAGTGTCTGAATACAGGATGTTGACAGTTCACAACACAATGATAAAAAGACTCAAGAAACAGAGAAGGTTTTACTTCTGTATTTGCTTGCATCTAAATAAAACGTAAACCCCATTACGAGCATACTGTGGAAATGCACAACACCTCTTGGAAACAAAATACCAAACTGTACTGCAGAATTGTCTTCAAGTGTCTCAAAAATTAAAAAACCGCCCCTCACCCTTTCTGTTTGTTATGACTAAATTAATTTTTGTTGTTGTTCAAACATCTGTACAACCTAAAGCTCATCAGGAAAGCATGTGTGATAACAGAACATTCCTTGCCTGACCCTTCTAGCAAATCCAGGGCAATGTTCACTCCTAGCTCCTGCTTTCTGAGGTTGGGAAACATTATGGTTTCTTCTGGAGTTTGAAAAAATAAAGGATGGTTCTCACATTCTGGCAATAGCTGGGTGGGGTATAATGTCATGGCCTTCAGTCCAATGCCTCTAAACAGCTTTTTTGGGCTGGTGCAACATCTGTATATGGCTCTAATAAAATAGCAATGTAGAAGCTGAGTTTAGCTTATTGGAGTGTTAGCTTACACTTCTTTCTAGCAACATTTAATACTTTATTCCAGAATTGCAGGGATCCACTGGTGACAACTACAGTACCTGGTATTTCTGCAGCTTTGGGATTCTTACCTATTGGACATCTGCTTGTGAGAGTGAAGACTTTATAAACACAGTGTCCCCTAGAACTTGCCCAAAACTTTTGGCAAAATCTCCTGTCCTTCAGGAACTTCTCTTACCAACAGTCATGTTGGTCAGCTACATGCTATTTCACTGACAGCCTTTTTATAGTCTGAGGCCATAGTTTCTACTACAAATTGCCAGTCAATCCTTCTACTGTCATAGTAGTTTCTAGGATTCCTTTAAAATATTTGTGAATTAAACCCAAAATCTTTGAAAGAGTGTTGTTGCTTTTTTTAAAAGGTCTATTAATCCTGACTCAGTGCTCCTGCCATTCATGCTGCACACACAAAGGAGGGAATCCCATCTTCCTCATCATCCCTCATCCAAGGCCAAAGGAAGAGTCTTGAAAGTGAAGTCTGGCCTTTGGGTATTTTAAATATTCGGGACCCTGATTTGTGGTCTTATTGGAATGCATATGCATATAACTCTGTTCCCGGTATTGGGCTTACAGGCATGCTATGTGAACTTCCCCATTTTAGAATCTATATATGTGTATAGGATAGTATATGATATTTCAAATGTGTAATGTAGGGCCTGTCTATGGGACACTGGAAAAGAAAATATGAAAGAGGCAGCAAGTTTCGTTCCCTCTTTGAGCCTTTCACAAGAGTTTTAAAAGAACTGGCTGGGGAGCTCACTGGACAATTAATGTTGATTTTCAATAAGTCTTGGAGCACAGGGGAAGTTCCAGTTCAAGACTGGAAGAAAGCCAATGCTGTGCCAATTTTTTAATATAGTAAACAAGATGACCTGGTTAATTATAGGTCTGTAAGCTTGACATCAGTCCCAAGGAAGATAATGGAGTGACTGATATGGGACTCGATTAATAAAGAATTAAAGGAAGTTAATGTAATTAATGCAAATCAACATGGATTTATGGAAAATAGATCTGTCAAACTAACTTGATGTCTTTTTTGGATAAGATTACAAGTTTGGTTGATACAGTAATAGTGTTGACATAATAGATTTCTGTAAAGTGTATGACTTGGTACCACAAGACATTTTGGTTAAAAAAAACTAGAACAGTATAAAATTAACATGGCACACATCAAATGCATTAAAATCTGGCTAATGGTTAGGTCTCAAAATGTAACTGTAAATGGGGAATCGTTGAGTGGGTATGTTTCCAGGTGGGTCCCACAGGAATCAGTTCTAAGCCCTATGTTAATTTAGCATTTTTATCAGTGACCTGGAAGAAAACATAAAATCATCAATGATAAAGTTTACAGATGACACAAAAATTGGGAGAGTGGTAAATAAGGACAAGGACAGGTCACTGATTCAGAGCGATCTGGATTGCTTTTTACACTGAGCCTAAGCAAACAATGTGAGTTTTAATACAGCTAAATGTAAATGTATACATCTGGGAACAAAGACTGTAGGTCATACATACAGGATGGGGGACTCTACCCTGGGAAGTAGTGACTCTGAAAAAGTTTTGGGGGTTGCGGTGGATAATCAGCTCAACATGACCTCCCTGGGGTGTCCCTGGGGGACCCTGTGGCCAAAAGGGCTAATGTGATCCTTGGATGTATAAAAAGGAATCTCAAGTAGAAGTAGAGAAGTTATTTTACCTCTTTATTTGGCACTGGTACAACTGGTGCTGGAATACTGTGTCCAGTTCTGGTGCCCACAATTAAAAAAGGATGTTGATAAACTAGAGAGGGTCCAGAGGAGAGCCAGGGAAATGATTAAAGAATTAGAAAACATGCCTTATAGTGATAAGCTAAATATATTGAGCTCCTTCAGCTGAACTATGAGAGGGTTTAGGGCTGACTTGCTTACAGTGTATACGTATCTACATGGAGAACAAATATTTATTAATGGGCTCTTCAATCTAGCAGAGAAAGGTATAACACAATCCAATAGCTGGAAGATGAGGCTAGACAAATTCAGACTCGAAATCAGGTGCAAATTTTTAATGGTGAGAGTAATTAACCATTTGAACAATTTAGCAAGGGTCCTGGTAGATTCTCCATCAATGACAATTTTAAAATCAAGATTGGATGTTTCTCTAAAAGTTATGCACTAGGAATTATTTGGGGGAAGTTCTATGGCCTAGCACAGGAGGTCAGACTTGGAATCTATGAATAGTTATGCCCTGTAGCAGGGTGAAATTAAACCCAGGGGATTTAAATCATTTGATTTTTAATATATTGCTTTAAAAATCTGTATTACTGAAACAGATTAAAATTTATCACAAACTAAATTATAACTGCTTTTTTAAAAACAAAAATCAAACCCTGCTATAGGCAAACAACAAAATATTGAAATTAAAGCCTTGATCTTGTAGACAAGGCAGGTACATAATTTTACTTACACGAATAGCTCCATTGAAGTCAATAGACTGCTCATGTGCACCTTAAAGCTAAGCATGTGCATAAGGGTTTGTAAGATCAGAGGACAAAATTATTTTATCAAAAACTTTTCTCTTAGACATTTGGTTACCATTTATTCAATACTCAGACGAAGTACTGTCACGTGCAGAAAAGCCAGCCTACCCATACAATTTTTTTGAATAAAGTTTGATCAAACCAGGCATGTTTATCAATAAGAGTACTCAGCAGTTTCAGTCAATCTAATAAAATCCCCTGAAACAACTTGGTGTGAGTGGTGTAAAGTGGCGGTCACTGTAGTAGGTAATACTCTTCTCAACAGAGAGATTGAATAATAACACTACTGCATAATGGTTCTCTAAACAAGAAGAGAAGTTCAGAGTTGTAATGATTAACATTTTATTTCTGATGTTTACATGGTGGTGATTTGTAAACCTGTTAAAATTTTCTAAATAAGTATTGATTTAAAAAGAAAAAAAAAACAAACACCTTTCTACTCTTAATGGCATAAATGTTTGTCACTTCCAAATTGCTTCAGTGTTAACAATGAAAAGTTACCTGGACTTTTAATACATTATCAAAGTTTCTGTTATATACACAGGCCAAAGATACAAGCCAAAGTTAGGCTCCTAAACGTCTATTCAGGCTTGTAAGAGAGGGATTTTCAAAACACTTAGTCTCTTAGGCTTGGTCTACACTTACCCCCCAAGTCGAAGTAAGGTACGCAAATTCAGCTACGTGAATAACGTAGCTGAATTCGACATACCTTACTTCGAACTTACCGCGGTTCAGACGCGGTCCACACGCGGCAGGCAGGCTCCCCGTCGACTCCGCGGTACTCCTCTCGTTGAGCTGGAGTACCGCAGTCGACGGGGATCACTTCCTGGTTCGATTTATCGCGTCCAGACCAGACGCGATAAATCGAACCAGGAAGTTCGATCCCCAGCCGCCGAACTAGCGCGGCAGTGTAGACCAGCCCTTAGGGAGCACAAGTCCCTCTGACTTCAAACTGCAAACCCTGTTGGGGAGGTATAGCCTGCTCAAAGCATTTCAGCTTTCTTGACTTGTGGAAGTTCAATACCGCAGAAAGTGGTGTTGGTTGCTAACATAGCGTGGGTTATTTACTTACCAATTTTGTGTTTGAATGTATTTTGTTTTCGCAATAAGGATGTTAATGAGGCCTTGGATTTGTCTTATTCAGCAGAGACGAGCATTTTAAATGTGAAAGGTCTTAGTAAAAAAAAAACAACTATGTACAAATCTGAAATTCTATTAACAATTATGAAGTAAGAGACAAGTCTAAAACACCCACTTTAGCCGTTTAAAGCTTTAAAAAGGAAGAAAGCGAAGAACTAGCAACATATAAATATAAAACACTTTTTTAAAATCATAATTTTAAACAAATAGATTTTTTTTTAAAAATATTATTTTATCCAACCTACCGTGTAGAGAGCCTTTCTACAGCAGATTTCTTCACTTCTTTTAGACAGCCTTAAATGTCAAGGCTATCCCAATCTGACCTACAGTTGGACTGTATCAATTTGTTATGTGTTTTTCTCTCAGTCAAATACTACAATAAACTTCTGAATGCCAACAGCCCTGCTTTCATTAGCAGTCCTACAATAATCAGTGGACAGCTCTGAATAATGAATCAGAAGCCGTGGACCTAAGACTGTGCATGGGGCTAGTAACCTCATCACATAAAACAAAAATTACTACAGAAACCAACACCAGGACTCATATCGGCATGTAGCAGGCTTGAATAAGTGATTGTCTTCATGTGAAGAATATGACAGGAGTTGGTCAAACCTGTAAGGAGTCCATGTCTTGAGAAGTCCCTTGTTCAATGCCAGATCAGTGATGAAAATCAGATTTTGGAAATGTGAGAAAAATGTATGAAACTATTAAAACTTTAAATAATTGAAGAAATGGATAGATACCATCTTGTGCTGTCCTTGGAATCAGAGAGTGCAAGAGGAATAGATTTGAACAAACTACAGTTTTTGAGAAACAAATAAGATGATCGTTATTCCGGGAATCTGGATGACAGACAAATCTAGCATAGCAATATTAATGTCAAATGACGCAGAACAGGTATTGACTGAATGGAAATCAGTCAGTGAAAGAATTACTAGAGCTCACTTTCAGACCAGATTTTTTAAACTAAGTCATACAATGCTACGTACCAACCAACAAAAAGCCAGATGAGGAAAAATATGCTTTTTATGATTTATTACAGGATGTGCTCACACTAACCAAGGTTCCAAAACATGACACTGTAGCAACTACAGGTGATCTGAACATAAAGATTTGAAATAAAATGACGTGTTGGATAAAGTCATGGGTAAGTGCAGCAGCGGTTTGGACATAAACCAGAATGGTGACTCATTAGTAGACATTTGCAGTGTGAACAATGTAGTGATAGGTGGAACAATATTCCCTTAAAGAAATCCATAACGCAACATGCAACTCCTCAGATGGTACTACAAAGAATCAGATAGATCACTTCCTCATTTAGAGAATTTCGTAGCTCATTGGCAGACATATGTGTGTACAGAGGAGCAGATGTGGGCAGGGACCATAAGCTTTTTGTCACTAAATTGGAGATCATGTTAAAAAGAATGAAGAAGGTCAAAGACAGACCGTACATCAATAACGCACTAAAAAACCCAAATGCAAGAAGTATTTTTCAATTTGAACTGAAGAACAAGTTCATTGTTCTAATGGCGTTAACTGAAGAAAATCAAATCATCAATACTCTGTGGGGAAAATCACCAAGAGTGCTATTTAGAAGTGCCAAGGCAGTCCTAATAACTAAATCTAAAAGGTAAGAATGGATTAGTGATGCTACCTGGGCAGCAGTGGAAAAGAGAAGTGTAAAGCAAAAAACTCATGAATGCTAAGCAATGTGAAGAGATAAGCAAGTGGCAAGAAGAATACAGACTCAAGACAGAGAGGTAAAAAGGAGTGCTAGAAAAGATCTATATTGACAGAAAGTCAAGAGCTGAGGATGCTAGCTAAAAAGGTGATTTTTACAACTTTGTGTAAGACAATCAAACAGCTAACAGGAAACTAACAGTACTGGAGGCCTTACCAAAGATGTACATGGAAAGATTCTTACCACAGAAAAACAACAAAGGAAAAGATGGGATGAACACTGTCAGGCTGTTTTAAATCGATGAAACCCAAGCAAATTACTACAAATATATGATGACCTACCACCACAGCTTCATATTGTTTTAGGAGCAACTATAATGGAAAAAGTTAGAAAAGCCATCAGTAAATTCAAAATCGGAAAGCAGCTGGAGAGGATATTACTGGGGAGATACTTAAAGCAAGTGACAAACCAGCTCTCCAGACTTTCCTTGTGATTTTGATTAGACTACGGAAAGAGGCAAAGAACCCAGGCCAGTGGAAGAGAGGCCTTAGAGCAATATTGCCAAAGAAGTGTGACCTTAGCAACTGCAATAACTGGAGAAGAATCACAATACTCTCAGTGCCTAGGAAAATCATATCCAACATCATCCAGGAACATATAAAAAAATAAATAGATTTTCAACTTAGAGAGGAGCAAGCAGGTTTTAGACGACTGAGATCACGTATAGACCATACTGTTGTTGTCAGACATATCATAGAACAAAGTGCAGAGTGGAAGCATCTCTTCCGATAAATTTTACAGATTTCCTGAGGACTTTTGACAGTGGATACAGAGCCTGTCTCCAGAAATTTATGGCATACTCTGGAATACCAGCAAGAGTAATTAAAATAATCAAAGACCTATATGATAATGCTGAATATGCAGTCAGAGATTATATAACATCAGCCAATGGTTTGCGGAGACAACTGAAGTAAGGCAAAGGAATATTAAGTCCCCACTACTGTTTGCACTGATCACTGACTGTAACACAAGGAAAGTAACAGCAGAAGGCAACCGAGGAATTTTATGGACAAATGATAAAATACAATTGGATGACCTTTGTTTTTGCTAATGACATTGTCTTGCTCAGTCCAACACATAGCTTTAATGGAAGAAAAGACCCAGCTTTTGGCAGACCCAGCAAAACAAGTTGGTTTGTTCATCCGCAAAGGGAATACAAACTATATGGCTATCAATGTTCCAAAAGCGACCATCACAGTAGATGGAGAAACACTAGAAGAAGTAAGCCGTTTTACTTATCTGGGGAGTGAGATGTGCAATGATGGTGACACCACGTTAGATGTCAAGCAACGAATATCAAAAGCAGCAAACAACTTTCACGAAGTTGAAAGTTTTGGGAAAGTATCAAGATCGGCAGTGATATAAAAATATGTTTTTAACACCGGTATCATGTCTGTCCTCCTCTGTGGAGCAGAGTCATGGAAATCCATAAGAGCAATTTATAAGTAGTTCAACTCATTCCAAAGTAAATGCCTGCAGAAGATTTTCAGATTTCACTGGAAAGAGTTTATTACAACATCAGAAATTCTAAGTAGAGCAAACCAATAAAAAGCACAACATATGGCAAGATGACAACTATGGACATATTTAGGACATGCTTTAAAGGATGCCACCAACACAACATCAAGAGATTACATTGATACCATCTGGAAGGAGAAAAAGAGGGCAACATAGAGAAATATTACACAGAATAGAGAAAGAACCTAAATTCATCAACGTGACACTTGAAAGCCTGAACAGATCAGCACAAGACCAAAACAAATGGCAGAAACTGGTGGATGTTCTATGTACCTGGATGTGGGAGGATAAAGAAGGAAGAATAAACAGTGCATTAAAGAATAAGGAGTGGTTAGGTAATGGAATGTGCCTTCAAGGAAATATTCAACCCCCTGCAGTAACTGGATGCCAAATCCATTCCGCTGCATCATGGCAGCTTTTGTTGATTATTCCTAAACACTTCTAATAGATAGGTATCTAGACTAGCCTTGAACATCCAGTCCTGGCACTGCCACAGCCTTCTCTGACAGACTCTTCTTCTAACTGTTCTTAGAGTTAAAGTTTTTCCTAATATGTAGCCTAAATATTCCCTAGTGCAGCTCAGTCTCATTATTTTTGACGAATCAGAATAGCTGATCCCTGTCCTCTTTATAATATTCCTCGTGTGTTCTCTACACACCCTCTCGGGCTCGTTTTCTCTAGAATGAGCATACCCAGCTCCCTTAACCTTTCCTCGGGTGTCTTGTTTTCCAAACCTTTTCATCAGAATGGCTGTTCTTCACTCAACTCTCCTAAATCTGTCTACAGCTTTTCTGGAGGTGTAGTGTCCATCACTGAACACAGGACTCCAACACAGGCCAATTCTGTCCATCAGTGTGTGTGGGGGGAGGGGGGGGGAGGGAGACACACCTATCACCAATGTATCTAGGTACTGGCATGAAAAGTCTAACCTGTGCCAGATGGCCCAGAATAAATAACCCACTTGTTTTGGCTGGAATGATGAACACACACCAAATGATCAATATTGCAATTCATAAATAAGCAAGTCATCTAGGGCTGGATGGCTGAGGGGCAGATGAAAGGCTATTGTTACACAATAACTCCCAGGAGGTGAACAGTGACACAGCACTTGGCAGAGCCAGGTTATTCAGAGAAGATTTTTTCAGGTAACTGCATTTTCAGTTCCACTGCAGTGGTTTGTACAAACATCTCTCCCAGTCTGCTTTACAAACTACTTACAACTGTGTTACTGGATCAGCCATTGTAACACAAAATATTATCAAATTTATACACAGGCTTCTTAAAATTTTAAAAACTGTTCTGTATGGTAGAAGGGAGCTCACACCTAACTAAACTGTTCGGCACTGAAATCAAATGAGAGTCCTATGGGCTCTGGAATAGGCTTTGAGAATCCCTCACACACACCCATCTCTGATTCAGCATACCCTCCTCTCACTCCCTAATTAGCCCCACATCACCACCACCATCCTTGTTCATGAGGGAAATGGTTAGGATTTCTTATTACTAGGGCCCTATGTAAATCACGATTTCACAAAGGGTACGAAACAATGAAATTCGTTCCATCCTTCAAATTGACTAATTCTTTCTGTGCATACTCTGTGAAATTCAATACTTTGTCATTTATACTGTTGTGAATTTTCTTAAAAAAAAAAATCTGATTTGCACAGGAACCTATTTATAGGACACCTTCACCACTGCTTGTCAAGTCAGCAGGTGGGGCCCTTGGGATTTTTTTCTTTAGGCCAGATCTACACTAGCAACTTATGTCGGTATAACTATGTCACACATCCTTAAGCAACGCAGTTATACCAACCTAACCCTTGGCGTAGACAGCACTATGTCAATGGGCTTCTCCCGTCAACTACTGCGTCTCGAGGAGGCGGAGCATCTACACCGATGGAAGCAGCTCTCCCATCAGCATCGGTAGTGTCTTCACTAAGCAAAACAGCGCTGTAAGTGTAGACAATAGGGTGACCAGACAGCAAGTGTGAAAAATCAGGCGGGGGTAGGGGTTAATAGGAGCCTATATAATAAAAAGTCCCAAAAATCGGGACTGTCAATATAAAATCGGGACATCTGGTCACCCTAGTAGACAAGCCCTAAGCCACAAGGATGGTAGTCTACGTACAACATATAGCAAAGCTATTGGTGAGCAGGAGGAGCTTGAAAAGGCTTGGAAGACAGGTCCTGCCATATAGAAGGCCATGGATTCATGGGGCTCCCTAGTAGCATCTTGGGCTGGCCACTCCTCCTCCTAGATATGGTGTGCTGCCTGCCCTGCATCCAAAAAGGGAGGACACAGTGAAATATCAGCCACTCGGGAACCACAGATCTGTCCTCCCTTTCTGTCCCATGAAGCCTGAGGGGGAGAATCTGGCCCACTGGGGAACAGCCCTGGTCTTCTGCATGGCAGCTCAGAGCAGTACCAGTGAGGCCGCCCACAGAAGAGTAGTTACTTACTGTAACTGGAGGTTCTTCAAGATGTGTATAGTCCCTATTTGGATTCCAGACATAGGTGGGCATGTGTGCCATGCACCGGACCCAAAACTGTTTTATAGTAGTGTCTTTTGATCCGCATGTACGTCGTCCGTGTGTCTGTGGCTATAAAAGGCTGTGCAGGACAATGCCGCTCCAGTATCCCTCTTACTGTAAGCAATGGAGTCCACAGCAGAGGGGATGGAGGGTGGATATTGGAATCCAAATCCCATCTTCGGATGATGGTTCCTATATGGATTCCAGACATGGGTGAATAGTGAGCAGTGCTCAGCGGGGAGGTGGGTGTGTGGACTCAGGAGAAATCACAGTCTGTAGAACAGCTCAGCCGACAGCTGCATCCGCCGCCACTGCCAGGACAATGGCATAGGGAGCAGTAAAGGTAGGGACAGAGGTCCATGTGGCTACCTTGCAAATGTCCTGCCAAGATATGTTCGCGAAGTAGGCCAATGTCGCTCCAGGGGGCGAAGGAACATGAGACAGAGTGTAGCATTCTGCATTGCAACAGGAGATCCATT
Organism: Terrapene triunguis; assembly: GCF_002925995.2. Classification (NCBI taxonomy): domain Eukaryota; kingdom Metazoa; phylum Chordata; order Testudines; family Emydidae; genus Terrapene; species Terrapene triunguis. The sequence goes on from NW_020664762.1 coordinate 248,493, forward strand.
TAGAGATGTGCTGTGAGGAAAGGGCCTGGCCCCTGCAATGTTCCGCAAAGGCAGAGCCTGGGCAAAGCACGGAAGGCATGGGTGCGTTGAAGGTAAAAGGCCAGTGCCCAGCCGACGTCGAGACAATGCAGCGTTTTTGCTCTGGGGAGCTGTGCGGTTTGGGTTAGAAGATCAGAAGGTGGATGCTTTGGTTGAGGTGGAACAGGGAGACCACCTTGGGGAGAAACTTAAGGTATGCTCTTTGGCACCCTTCCGGAAGAGGGCACCTACTTCCTCTCAGAGAAGATAGCAGTGGTAGGGATCTCCACAGCCACACTGGGGTAGGCAATGAGGGGGGAAATGAGAGGAACTCCATCAAGTACCCCAAGTGAATGATGTCCACCACCCAAAGATTAGTGGTGATCTTGCCCCAGTTGTGGACGAACAGGGCAAGAGGCCCCCAGAGATGACCAGGGGCGCAATGGGAGGAGGAGGGGGATTGTGGGTCTCGATGGAAGAGTCAAAACAGCTGTTTGGATTGGCATTGCAGAAGTGGTAGCAGTTGGGTAGCAGGGTCATTGAATGCATGAACGTTGGCGAGACGGTTCCTGCGGTTGTTGAAAATAGGGCTGGTAGGTGGCGTGGGGGCGGAGACGGAAGGATGGATGTTTGCTGCCTGCGGGTCAGGGCAGGGATGTAGATGCTGAGCGATTGCAGAATGGTGCGGGAATCCTTGAGGGAGTGGAGGGATTTGTCAGTCTTGTGCCTAAAGAGTTTTTGATTGTCAAAGGGAAGGTCCTCGAGAGTGGTCTGGACCTCTTTAGGAAATCCAGAGGACTGGAGCCAGGAGTCTCGGTGGAGTACAATGTCGGTCGCTAGGGGGTGGGATGTAGTGTCAGCAGCATCAACCACGGCCTGGAGGGTCACCTTGGTGACCAGTCTGCCCTCATCCAGCAGTGCCTGGAAATCCTGCTGTTTGCCCACTAGGAGAAAGGTCTGAAACTGCGAGCTTTGAGTATGTCAGGTCATTGTAACTCACCAGCAGTGCTGGCTGCATGATAACGTCTTCTGGTTCATCATACCCAGAGGGGAGCGTGGTGCAGGCAGGGGACGGCCGGTAAGATGGCAGCAGTGGTACCCCACGGTTCTGGTAGGGGTCTCAGGGAGGCCAGGCAGAATCAAGCATATGGATCACCTGGCATCGGCGGGTCCCAGGGGTAACAGAACTGGGATCCGGACTGTGAGAGCGTGCAGGTGAGGAAGAGGGGTCTGGCTCAGAAAACCAGTCAGACTCCGAGGATGGGTTCAGTAGAGGTAGAGCTGACGGTGCCGGTGGTGTGTGGGTGGAAGAGGTGCACCACTCTGGCAGGAGTGGGAGCGGTTCATCTGCTGGAAAGGGAAGCAGCTAAGGATCGGAGGGTTGGGAGGGGGGTGAAGCGCAGCAGGGAACCGGTGTACGGGAGCATCAGCTTGGCCATGGGCATCAGCGGTACCAGGCGCAGAGGGAACCGGGTGTGGCAGTCCAGAAGGGCCCAGTGGTGTTGACAGTGCAGGTGGTGAAGATGGTGACAGACCAGTAACCGCAGGGGAAGGCAGTACCTGTGGCTTGTAGTGGTGTTTTGCCTTATGCTCTATCCGGGGCTTCTTGGGAGCCGGAGCAGCCAGGTCAACGTGCGACTTCTCACTCGGCCTGACTCAGGGAGGCAACGCTGCATTTAGGAGCAGTCCCTGTCAGGGAGCCGTCCTTTAGCCTATGTCTGTGCTTCTTATGCCCCTGGTGATGCTTTGGCAGCTGCAGCAATACCAAGAGTTCCGGTACTCAGGAGGAAGACGGAAGGGCGTTCACCGGTGGTGACAGGCACTATTCTGGCAGAATCGCCAGTACCAAATCTCACTGCGCACATGGGCGCATAGCCTCCTCCATCAGAAACTTGTGGAGATGAAATTCTCTAGCTTCCCTAGTCCGAGGCAGGAACAAGCGGCAGATGGAACAGCAGGTGAAAACGTGGACTTCGCTGAGGCAGTCGAGACACCGCTGGTGCTCACTGCTCACAGAAAAGGAGCACAGGCACAAAGCACATTTTTGAAGAGGGCTTGCTCAGGGCATAATCCCCAGAAGGGTGTGTGTGTCTCCCCACTGGGGGAAGAAGTCCAGCAGTTGAGGCTAATGAACTAAGAACTTTACAAAGACGACTATATACAACTCTGGCCAAGCAGTGTCAACCTGCACGGCCTCTTGTAGCCTTGGACGCAGACATGCGGATGATGCGCATGTGGGTTAACAGACACTCCTACAAATCAGTTCCGGCTCTGGCGCCTGGCTCACCCACGTCTGGAATCTGTATAAGGACCACCACTCAAAGAAGAATACTAGGTTATCTACCACCTTCAAAGGGTCCAGATCACTCCCTGCCCCCCTTTCTTCCTACCCCGCAGGGATCCGAGTAATCCTTCAGCAGAGAATGGAGGCCTGGAGTTCACAGTGATACTACTAAAAAACCAGATGTCAGTTATGTTACTTAAGACCAGCAGTCGGCAACCTTTCAGAAGTGGTGAGCCGAGTCTTCATTTATACACTCTAATTCAAGGCTTCACGTGCCAGTAATACATTTTAACGTTTTTTAGAAGGTCTCTCTAGAAGTCTATATATTATATAACCAAACTACTGTTATATGTAAAGTAAACAAGGTTTTCAAAATGTTTGAGAAGCTTTATTTAAAATTAAATTAGAATGCAGATCTTATCAGTTTAGTGTGATCCTTGCCCTTGTTTTTCCTTGCTGAGTTTTCCAATGTCTGGCATGTATTTGGATACTTTAAGCTGCACACAGGCTTCTGTTAACCGGCTGGCAGGAGGTCAGCGGCTGGAACCCCAGATCGGCAGCCGAGGTGAGTGGAGCTCGCAGCTGGTAGGGCTGAGCAGGGCCGGAGGCCTGGACCCTGTCTGGCAGGGGGCCCGTGCTGGACCTCCAACTGGAAGCAAGGTGAGTGGGGCTGCGGTGGGGACCCCAGCTGGCAAGGGGCCAGCAGCCAGAATCCCAGAGCAGTGACTGAGCGGCTCAGCCCACTGCCGCTGTGGGGTTCTGGCCGCCAGCTCCTGCCAGCCGGGGTCTCAGCCCGCTGCCAGCCTGGGGTTCCTTCACCCAGGCCGGCAGCGGGTGCTGAGTGGGTGCTGAGCGGCTGGCAGGATCCGGGGGCGGAACCCCCAGAGTGGTGGCGGGCTGAGCCGCTCAGCCCGCTGCCGCGTGCCATCAAAAATCGGTTCGCGTGCCACCTTTGGCACGCGTGCCATAGGTTGCCGACCCCTACTTAAGACTCGCAGAGGGCTTGTCTACACTGGCACTTTACAGCGCTGCAACTTTCTCGCTCATGAATAAACACTCCCCTGAGCGCTGCAAGTTTCGGCGCTGTAACGTGCCAGTGTAGACAGTGCACTATTGCTGGTAGCTACTCCCCGCGTGGAGGTAGGTTTTTTTAGAGCACCGCGACCACACAAGTCACATTAAAGCACTGCCGTGGCAGTGCTTTAACATTGCCAGTGAAGACGGGAGGAGGGGAGCTCTGCAAACTGTAGAAAGAACTGGTCTTTCCAAGTGTGAAAGCCCTTGAGGACTTGGAAGCAAGCAATGACAGTTCAGCAGCTAGGAAAGCCAGAACATGACTCAAAGATATTTTTCCCACCAAGTGCCAGGCGGTGTTCATACAACCTTCACTGCTTTGGGAATCCCATGTTCTCTCTCTCAGCAGCTACTATATGACAAGTAATTATGAATCTGATTAAAAGCCTCAGCTCTGTCCAAACAGTTGCGAACATGCTATGACTGTACAAGGTGGTGGTGGGGGGGAGGGGGAGATGACCTTTCTAAAGCCTAACAGAAGAATTGAAAAGGACATCAGTGACATACTGTGGAATTGAATCAACTGTACTGAGTGGGAAAGTGGGTGGCAGCTTCTATTACATCAAATCTAATCATGGGTGACTGGACTGAGAATCAGCCTATTTCTTCACTAGATTGTTCAGTCCCTTTCAGAGTTTCCCATACACATAATGCATATTATAAAGTGGCTTCAGGAAATATGGAAAAACGTACTGGAGAAATGAAAGCACCAGAGAGAGAACAGTGCAGTGGTTAGGGTGCTAGCCTGCGATTTTGGAGATCTAGAGCCAATTCCATGCTCTGCCACAACCTTCTGGTCTGACCCTGGGCAAGTCACTTAGCCTCAGTTGCCTATATGTAAAATAGAGATTATACCACTTCCCTACCTCACAGGAGTGTTGCGGGGATAAATACACTAAAATATTGTAAGGCAGATACTATGGTAATGGAAGTCACATAAGTATGATGGAGACAGGACACACTGCAAGGAATAATCCTGCATTGATACAGGGAAGGGCAAGCTCCCACTAGGTCTTTTTTCATCTACAATTCTACTAAAATATGTAAGACTCATATTTCTGGTTATTGAGATGGACGTTTCTGTTCCAGCTGATGACACTACTATTAGATGCATTATATCAAGTATAATATTGCTTTAAATGTTAGGGACAGCTGGAGATACCCACCCCTTCCCCACAAAATACTGAGAACATGCATTCTCTGCTCATCTGTTTGCCATTGGACAGAGAAACATGTTTTGATTTCCAGCTTTGTGCTTTTTGAATTATTTTGCTCCCAATGACAGGAAAACCCAGGTAACATACACCAAGTTTCTTCTTTGCAGCTCTTTGGGGGTGCAGGGGGGGCTGTGAGTTTCGCATGGTATTGCAGGTACCCTGCATTTCTGGCATTTTCTTTTTTAACATCTCCTCAAGGGAGGATCACATCAGCTGCTTTCTCAGGGGTACTGCGGAGAGCAGATGCAGTAGACCGAAAATGAGGCAGTAATGATCAGTGTAGGTCTGCTGCCCCTGCTATATGGTGGGAGATGTGCCTATGGTGAAGTGGTCTACACTTGCGGGGAGGATCGATTCAGCAAATAGCGTAGCTGAAGTCGAAATATCTTGGATCGAATTACCTGAGGTCCAGACGGCGCGGGATCGATGGCCGCGGCTCCCCCGTCGACTGCGCTACCGCCGCTTGCTCTGGTGGAGTTCCAGAGTCGACGGTGAGCGTGTTCGGGGATCGATATATCGCGTCTTAACGAGACACGATATATCGATCCCGGATAAATCGATTGCTACCCGCCGATACGGCGGGTAGTGAAGACGTACCCAAAGAGAGTGCCTCTCCCCCCTGCATCTTCCACAATGAAAGACACTGAAGAAGGGCTCTGGAAGGAGCAACACGCAGCCCTCTCCAACCAGAGACAGGATTGCCAGGCTGCCACCATGCACAGGGCTTTGGAGGAGGAGCTAAGAGAGAAAAGGTGGGAACCTAGAAGACAGAGACTAGAAGAAACAAACATGTAAATAAGAAAGACAAAATTCAAGAGACAGGAAGAGAGAAAGACCCAGCTTGGATATGTGGAGTCAGAGGGCAGTTTATTTTGAAGGCACGGAGAGAAGTGACAATGCAAAACTAAGCTCTCATCCCTAAAATGGTCAAGTCGGCTATTGGGATAATATGCTGAACAAGACCCCAAAACACAAATTAAATCAGAGCTCTGCTCCTACTGGCTTGAATGAGACAGCTTCCTTTTATCTCACCTGGCACAGCTTCTCCGTACAGACCATGAGGGTCCTAGTTTGGATCTTGGCTGTTGCAAAGTTCATCACAGACACACAAAGTTCAGTCCACAGAGGGGAAAATTCACAACCAGTTCTATTGTCTGAATATCAGTCAGAAAACAGCAGTATCTTAACCCTGCTGCTCTGAGCTTTGTTTGTAAGGCACACTGCAAGGTTTTATAGGCTATGTTATAGCAATTTACAGATTAATAGATTGGTAACTTTGGTCTCCATGTTCTTTGTTCAATCCCATGATAAAATCATGATTATGCCAGATTTGTCAGCCTGGCACTTAGTATTTTTCTTTAAAAAACATTCTTTAAAAGGGACACATTCCGACTTGATTTTGGAGCCCGGGCATTTGAAGCTTCTTTCTTTTTTGACATTTGTTTTGCAGAGTCCATGTAATTTCTTTCTTAAATAGTTTTAAATGTTTCAGTTCTTTTTACAGAAAAGGAAAACCAAAGCCAATAGCCCAGCCCCCCCCCATGAGAAACCCTATGATTAAAAAGTAGAGCTGGTCAAAAAATGAACTTCCATTCCACCGGATATTCCAATATTTCAAAATATGTTTTTGTTTTAAACTAGGACAAAAAGTTGAAATAAATAAATGTTAACAGAACTGAAAGATCTCCAAAAATATTGATTCAGAAATCTCAAAACATTTCATTTGGGGTTGGTTTGATAGTCATCTGTGTCCCTCAGAGCTGCTTTGGTACCTATATATAAAGTTTCAAAGCTGTATGAAGTCAGTATTCAGTTGTAAACTTTTGAAAGATCAGCTGTAGCGTTTTGTTCAGAGTTACGAACCACCTCCATTCCCCGGGTTTTAGTAACTCTGAGATTCTACTGTCATTGGCTCCTGACCAGAGGGGGTGGAGCTAATCCATAACAATTAGACTGAAGAAGCTCAGTTGAGTGGGGAGATGACAGAGGAGACAGGTCTCTCTGGCTGAGAGAAGCCCAGGGTTAGGGCACACAGAGACAACAGGAACCGCACACTAGAGGGACAGCATATGTTCTTGCAAGGGAAGCCCTAAGAAACAGTTTGTAAATAGAGGGGAAAAGACTTCAGTAGCTCAAGAGAGTAAGAGAATTATTCAGTTTCGTTTTGACTTGTTTACGATACCCCGGAAGGGGCCTGAAATTAGATGACTTAGCTGGAGGGTGAGCCACAGAAGACTGGGGCCAGAGGCAGGTGGCCAGAAGGCGGTGCTGAAGCTGAAGATAGCAGCAACATCCCACACTAACACCAGGGGGCGCCCTGAGAGAGTGCATTACATCTTAAATGATGCACTATGCTTATGTGACTCCCATGATGCACTGTGCCAGTTCAACCAGATGGGAGAACATGATGCATCACAGGAGATGCAGTCTACACAAGAAGTTTGGCCCATAGTGGATGATAGGGGCATGAGGCACCCAAACTATAATTCCTATGAGGCACCATGCAACTCAGATGGCCATAGTCTGATATCAAACGGCCCCAAAATAAAATATTTTACTTGATTTTTTTTTTTTTACAGAATAAAGATAAAAAATTCAGCAAAATCAAAAACTTTCTATGGAAAAAAAACCAACAGGATTTTTACAATTATAACCTGGGGAGAACTATTTGACCATTCTTTTTAAAATGTTTAATATCCCAGTTAATTTTAAAAAAAAAAAACTTTCTGGGTTATGTCTGCACTAACTCTCCTTCTGGATTCTAACACTCTGGCAGACTCCAGCACTAGAGAGTCTTCTGAGGACCCAGATATTGTCAGGGCCACATCCACAGTTCCTGCTGCACTGTGAAAATCTATTTGTCCATTTACATTTCAAAACTGTTCATTTTACATTAAATATTAATTTTACTTCTCTAGACCTCACAAAAAATTAGGACACAAGCAAGGTTTTTAAAGCATCGAGAGAAAGATAAAAATAAAGCCGAGCATGCTTCCGAAGTAGAAATGCAGCATTAAGAGACAAGGAAAATCAGATACTTGCTGGGGGTTTTTTTGTCTATTTTCCTGCAATTATCATTGCATTCCCTGAATTTCCCTGCAATTATCATTGCTTTCTTTTCCAGCGACCCCAAAAAAATGACTAAAATTCTCTATTTTAAGTATGTGTCCTAATTTTGAAGTGGCACATTTTTATAGGATATTAGCATCAAGTTCGACATCTGCATGTTCCCTCGAGTCTCTCAGAGGTGAAAAAATTATCTGTTAAATATTTTAAAATATGTTGTTTTATGCATCAGCTCTATGTGCTTCTTTCCAGAAAACCTAGGTTCAATATGACATTTAGCGTGTGTGCACACATGCACACATAATATAGATGTGTGTGCATGCTCATATATAGTGTAGGTGTGTAAATTCGCACGTGTGTGAAATCTAAGCACTTTTGTGTGTGATATACACAAAAAACTATGTTAACATTATTTAGGTTGCAAAGTCAAACACTCAAAAGTTAAGAAATGCCAGAATTAACATTGCTGGTGCAATCTTAATTCAGCCCCCTTGTACATATGCATTATGATACAGTCTTTAATTACGTGATCATATAGTATTTTTTCCCACAGGATGCTGCCCTATGCAGTGTACAGCATGGACAGTGCTCACTTAAGAAGAAACAATTTGATATTTTGTTCTATCCTCATTGGTCAATCTGTGACTCCAGGCGTTATTTCCTGCACACTATTCAAACCCTGCTCTGAAGACAGAATTATTCGTTTCCTTGGCACTCAGAACAATCATCCTTAGTATCTGAGTACTTCACAAACATGAATGAATGTATTTTCACAACACCCTCGTGAGATGAGGAAGTGGTATTATCCCTCTTGTACAGATGGGAACTGAGGCACAGAGAGATTACGTTCAGAAGTTTCCACTAATTTATGGGGGTGGAATTTGAGATACCTAGGACCTGATTTTGTGAAGGACTCACATTTTTGTATCCTACACACACACACACACACACACACACACACACACACACACACACACACACA
>NW_020664762.1:257143-257271 GCF_002925995.2 Terrapene triunguis
ACACACACACACACACACACACACACACACACACACACACACACACAATCTTAATTCTGGTATTTCCCAACTTCTGAGTGCTTGACTTTGAAATGTTAATGTTCTTTTAACATAGGGGTGCGTGGCAG
>NW_020664763.1:0-2962 GCF_002925995.2 Terrapene triunguis
TTTTTCCTCCCTTGGTTTCCTGCTGTTAATGGATTTATCTCGTTAGACTGACCTCACACTTGGTAAAGCACCCTATCCTTTCATGTGTACCTGCTCCTGTATTTTTCACTCCATGCATCTGATGAAGTGGGTTCTAGCCCACAGAAACTTATGCCTAAATACATTTGTTAGTCTCTAAGGTGCCACAAGGACTCCTTGTTGTTTTTGCTGTCTTCAGTGACTCGAGAGCATGAGCAGCAGCCTTAGGTAGACTGGTAAGAAGCAGGGAACAAACCCCAAATTGGTTGTGAGGTCTGCATGTAGATTGCACCAACCAAGTATCCAGTGTAAATGCTTCAGGCACTGTAACAGCATTAACGTGGAATCACAGACCATCCCCTTGGGTAATCCTACATATCTCACCATGCAGGTGAGCCAACCTTTGTGACAGATGGTCCCTTACACCAGGGGTTCTCAACCTTTTTCTTTTTGAGGCCTCCCCAAAATGGTATAAAAACTCCATGGGCCACGATAACTGGTTTTCTGTATATACAAGCCAGGGCTGGCATTAGGGGGTAGCAAGTAGGGCAACTGCCTGGGGCCCTATGCCACAGGGGCCCCCACAAAGCTACATTGCTTAGGCTTTGGCTTCAGCCCCGCGTGGTGGGGTTCAGGGGCCTGGACTTCAGCTCCATACGCTGGGACTACAGATTTCTGCTCTGGGCCTCGGTGAGTCTAATACTGGCCTTGCTTGGCAGCCCCCAAAAACCTGCTCATGCCCCCTCAGGGGGTCTCAGACCCTTGGTTGAGAACTACTGCCTTACACCACGAATCACAACAATGTTCAGGTTACTGCCAGTCCCAAAGGACCAGTCACTTACTTAGGTCAATTGAATCTTAGATCTCACAACAAAGGCAACACTTGGAGCCAGTCCTGGCATAACCTGTATTGAGATTTATTTAAAAGGAAATGAGAGTTGTTTACAAAGTTAAAGTAGGTTAAAGCAGATGCAGAGGAGTTACAGTCTTAAATTTCAAAATGTAATAGAAGCTTCTATAATAAGCAAGCCCTACATATTCATTAGGACTAATGCAGGCTAAGCAGCGAGGGATCTCTTGCTTATGCCTAGAAACTTTCCCTCCAGAGTTCAAGCAGCATACAGATAATCAGTTCCTTCTGTATGGGGTTTTTTATCCCCTTCCTGCCATGTGCTCTGAGCTCCTGGGATCTCAGCTAATGGGAAGTCAAGAGTAGAACAGTTGTCTATCTGGTGTTGATGGACCTCTCTTGCCAGGCAGGGTGTAATACATTCTGTTGTCAATCAGCACTTCACCTAGGTAAAGTCTCTCTCCTGTCTGGTGATTTACATAGCCACAGAGGCTCACAATGCAACTAGTCAGATATTAATCCAGGCAGCAACTCACAAGCATTCAATAAAGTCTAAACACATTCTTATCATTCTAATACCTGTTTTAACAATACTAACACTGGTGAGTCAGACTGATTCCAGCTATGCATTTGTCCATGTTCAATTAAGACATGGGCGCTTTTGCAAGAGTCACAGGCAGGATGGGCAGGGATGGTGTCTCTAGCTTCTGTTTGCCAGAAGCTGGGAATGGGTGACAGGGGATGGATCACTTGATGATTCCCTGTTCTGTTCATTCCCTCTGAAGCACCTGGCATTGGCCAGTGAGCTAGATGGACCATTGGTCTGACACAGTGGGTCGCTCTTTTGTTCATAGTCTATCAGGAGTATCTACTCATTTGGACTCACTGGGGAGCCACAGAAAGAAACAAGGTGTGCTGAGGAAAGAAGGCCCAGTCTCAGCGCTCCCGGGGTAATGCTTGCCAAAAGCTAAAACTAGGCCCAGCCCATGAAAGGGGGCACGCCCAGGAGAGACTATATAGAGGCTGGAGCATCAAACAACTTTGTAAACCTGAGACAGCTGCTTTGGGGACAATGAGAACTGAAAGGGACCTCGAGAGGTCATCTAGTCCAGTCCCTTGCGCTCAAGGCAGGTCAAAGTATTATTTAGACCATCCCGGACAGGTGTTTGTCCAGCCTGTTCTTAAAAATCCCCAATGATGGAGATTCCACAACCTCCCTAAGTAATTTATTCCAGTGCATAACCACTCTGACAGGAAGTTTTTCCAAATGTCCAACCTAAACCGCCCTTACTGCAATTTAAGCCCATTGCTTCTTGTCCTATCCTCAGAGGTTAAGAAGAACAATTTTTCTCCCTCCTCCTTGTAACAACCTTTTATGTACTTGAAAACTGTGATAATGTTTCCTCTCAATCTTATCTTCTCCAGACTAAACAAATGCAATTTTTTCAATCTTCCCTCATAGGTCATGTTTTCTAGACCTTTCATCATTTTTGTTGCTCTTCTCTGGACTTTCTCCAATTTGTCCACATCTTTCCTGAAATGTGGCACCGAGAACTGGACACAGTACTCCAGTTAAGGACTAATCAACGCGGAGTAGAGCTGAAGAATTACTTCTCATGTCTTGCTTACAATACTCCTGCTAATACATCCCAAAATGATGTTTCCTTTTTTTGCAACAGCGTTACACCGTTGTCCAGTGATTCTCAAACTTTTGTACTGGTGACCCCTTTCACATAACAAGCCTCTGAGGGTTACCCCACTTATAAATTAAAAATCCTTTTTTGTATACTTAATACTGTTATAAATGCTGGAGGCAAAGTGGGGTTTGGGGTGGAGGCTGCCAGCTTGCGACTCCTGCATGTAATAACCTCGTGACCCCCTGAGGGGTCCTGACCCCTAGTTTGAGAACCCCTGCTGTTGACTCATATTTAGCTTGTGATCCACTATGACCCCCCCGATCACTTTCCGCAGTATTCCTTCCTAGGCAGTCATTTCCCATTTTGTATGTGTGCTACTGATTATTCCTTCCTATGTGCAGTACTTTTCATTTGCCCTTATTGAATTTCATCCTATTTACTTCAGACCATTTCTCCA
>NW_020664764.1:0-13625 GCF_002925995.2 Terrapene triunguis
GAAGACTCTAAAAAACTGAACAAGGCCTAAGGGTGATAGCAGACAGCAGATTAGATATGATTTTACAATGCTATGACAGAAAGATCAGCCCCTGCAGTTGCATATACTGAAGTATCATGTCACAGAGCAGAAAAGTAATAATATCCCCCTATGGCCATGGTCTGGTGAGACCATACCTAGGCTATTGCTTTCATTTTAGGTCATTTCATTCAGAGAAGAACATTGATCAGAGTTTGAAAGGCATTCAGTGTAACAAAAATAACCAGTGACTGGAGGGACTAAGGTGAGAAAGAATTAAAAGAGCTAACTCAGGCCCTGAACTTGCAAACTTTTATGCACATCAGTAGTACTAAATGGGACCTCTCATGTGCTAAGCCAGATGCATAACCATTTATGTCAGGGATTTAAACAGTCTACAAATGTTTGAATGGTGTAAAACCAAGGGCTTGATTTTTTCCTCCGTTTCACAACCCCAGATACACCCTTTTCCCCTAGCAAGATACAAGTAACAACCGGACTGATTTGTATCCTGTGTGGGGACAATCAGGCATCAAGGAGGAAGTAGAGGAATTACTTAGGATGATACAGAAGGTCATTACTAGGAGTGATGGGATGAAATTGAAAGAGGGAAAATTTAATTTAGATGCCAACAAAAACTCAGGCAGTGAAATCGATTAGACTGTGAAATAGTCTCCCAATGGACGTGATGAAAATCTGTAACTTGGGAACATTTGCAAGCAGACTGGACATAACACTGGTAAATGTAGTGTAGAGAATATTGCTGTTCTGGAAAGGAGAGGGATTGGATGGTCTAATTGGTCTTTTCCAATTCTCAGTTCTATGAGAGCAATAAAGAGAGTTAGAGAGAGAAATCTAAGGACAGCCTAAAGAAAACATGCCAGAGGTGAGTCTGAGTTTTCTTGGACAGTAGCTGGGAGAGACTTGGGAATGCTCTTACCAGAAGCAGTCTTCTGTGGTGTTATCTGTCTTATAGAGGTAGGTGGATTCCCAGGAGCTGGTTTTGAATGGCAATTTGGACTCTTTCCAGAAATCAACAAAGAAGTAGATCAGTTTCCTGGCTGGAGTCAGGATTCGAGTTAGGTTGTCTTTGTAGTCACATGACAGCCCAAAGCTCCCTGCAGAGATCAGAGGGAGGCCCAATATTGTGTCAACGCTAAGGGGGAAGAGGAGAGGGGGAAAAAAACAATATGACTGATACATGAATTGATGTCACATCAAGGTAGCTACCATGTGATTCACATGCCCAGTACTTTCTCACTTTGTGCCCTGACTTAGTTTTACAACAAACTAAATTTGAAATAATACTCCAACCCATTCCACCAAAGAACAGGAGAAATCTTTAATTAAAATGTCAGTACAGCGTAATGGTGCTCGACTGACAATTTAACTAGCCTTGGTATAGGTACACTGCATGCCTCCACTACACACTACCCTTCCAAATGATTATGACGTAATTATAATGTATTTTATGCAAGATAAGTCATGTGAGGTGTCATTGGAAAAGTTATGATTTGCTGAATATGATTATCCTATTTGTATGCCTGTATCATGTTTGTATCTGAAGTTATAAATATTGACTATGTATCTGTATTTCAAGTGTAGTAACGCATGGATAGATGGGTAACGCACACTAGACAAGATGCTTTCAGTCTAGATAGTGGGTGGGGAAGGGCCTATTCAGGGCAATGGGCCATTAGGAAAAAACAATAGGCCTTAGGAGAAGCTTATCTTCCACCTGGGGAGCCTTCCTGAAAATGCTACAGACAGCCTCCAAGTGATGGCTGCTATGACTCTACAAGGACATGTAATGAGACCACATGTCTCTAGACTCCATCTTGGGATGTCAGTATTTTTCCACAGACCACTCTGGGAACCGAGCTTTGGGAACAATGGGTTCCCGCCATATGCAAAAGCTATATAAGGCAGGGAGTGACATCATCTGGTGTTCTTCTCTCCCCACCCAAGAAGACTCCTGGAAACACCTGAGGAACAAAGACTGGACTGGAGGAAGTGCTGGACCCAGGCTAAAGGGTTTTCTAGCCTGTGAATGAAACATCTGGGGATTCCGAGCTGTAAAGCAAGTGCAGCTTGCCCCTTAAGAATCTGCAGCCTGCTTGTATCATCTCTTAGGATGAGAATCTGCTATTCATATCAAATCTATCTAGCATATCAAATTTAGTTTGGATTTTTTGTTTATTTGATAGGTAATCTGCTTTGATCTGTTTGCTATCACTTATAATCACTTAAAATCTATCTTTTGTAGTTAATAAAAAGCAGGGGGAGGGATAGCTCAGTGGTTTGAGCCTTGGCCTGCTAAACCCAGGGTTGTGAGTTCAATTCTTGAGGGGGCCACTTAGGGATAGGGGCAAAATCAGTACTTGGTCCTGCTAGTAAAGGCAGGGGGCTGGACTCAATGACCTTTCAGGGTCCCTTCCAGTTCTATGAGATAGGTTGTTTTTGCTTTATCTAACCAGTGAGTTGGAGTGAAGTGTATGGCAATCATAGCTCAGGGCAAAGGCTGTTGCATATTCCTCTCCACATTGAGGGACGGGGTGAATTTTATGAGCTTACACTGTACAGTTCCCTGTGCAGTGCAAGACAGTATAGTTTGGGGTTTATACTCCAGAGGGGGTGCGTGCCTGAGGAGCTGGGAGTTGCCTTTGCTGTAGCCTTCCAATGCAGGGGCTGATCAGAGAGCCTGCATGTAACTGCAGCTGGGTGTGTCCCTACCTGTATATATGCTGGTGAAAGTGCAGGCTGGAGGGCTTTGCAGCTTGTCACAGCAGTACAGGGTGAGAGGGAGCCCAGGCTGGTGGGTCAGGGGGCCAAGTAGCACCCCAGTTCTGGGTGGCACCCTGGGGGGAACCCATCACAGTTGCTGTGATGCCATCTTCTGCTTCTAGGAGTGGGTCTGAAACCTATCAACTTATTTTAAACAGTTCATGGAACAGCTATCAGATGGTGATGATTGTCATTTTCTTGAGGCCAGAGGGGAGCTAGAAACAAAAAGCTACCTGTCTGCTAACCGATCCCTTGTGTAATCTTTTTCTCAACCTCTAGGTGTGATATAAGAACCTCCAGAACCAGTTATCACATTTCATCTTATGTAGAAGGGTGAAATTATTGTACAGTGCCAGCCTCTGGACTAAGGCAATCTAAAATAGCTTAGTGAAGTCTTGTTATTTCCATCAAGCCAGTTTTGGTTGAACTGTGGGCTGACATCCTTTGCCAGGTGAATGATGTCAGATGAATCACAGGCCACCAATAGCCACTCTTCTTAAATGGGTTTTAGCATTTCACGGAGCAGGGCTGGAGGAGAGATTCTCAGAGCCATTGACAAATCTTACTTCTACAACCAGACTTCTTAGTGTATTTTGGGTAAGGGGAAATAGCAGTGGTTATAGAGACAAACATGGCAAACCTCCACCTGGGGTGAATTTATGAAAACACCACTATTTTTTCTCCATAGAGAGGTTGTAATGGGTGAAGGTATTTTCTGCAATGTTGCACTGTTATCACATTACACTAGAAAAATTCTGCAGTTCTTTTGGGACCATCTTTTACACTTCATAGGAAATATTGTACTGAACAATATGGCAATTAGAATTATCTGGCACTGGTATGACAGAACTACTGTCTAACTTTATCTCCAGGTAAAGGCCATTATTATTATGAAGCGATGTAGCTTATGTTTGACGCAGTAGAAAAGGGGGAGCCAGTGGAGGCATGTACAGTGCTCGGGAGGACAACTGATGCAATGAGCCAGGAAGATGATTTAATTGTTAAAATGGAAATTTACCAGGCTCGTTTAGAGTACTGCCAGGTAAAGTACCTGCTTTTGGTTCCCAAATCTGTTCATTTTACCCTGGGTCAACTTGATTGCCTAATGGTTAGTGCTCTTCATTGCCATGCAGAAGCTTCAACTCCTCATAAACCTTCTGAATTAACTGGGGGGATTGAGGGGGAGAAGACTTGGGAATTATTGTAAACAACTTGGTGAAGCTCTTTGATTAAGGTACAGCAGGAGTCCAAAAAAGCAATGCTAGGATGCTTAAGGAATGGGATGGAGTGTAATACAGAAAATATTATAATACTTGTAAGCAGAGTCAGGATGAGCTCTACCCTGACATCTGGTGGTGAATTATGGCGAGTGTGGAAAAGAACTCCAGGGGCTGATCTTGTTTGCATAGGCACACCCACTCGCCTGGCATGAAACACAGCAACTGAAAGTGGTTACTTTGGCTGGTGTGGGATCCCCAGTTTCTCTATTATTGGGGCAGGAAGAATAAAGTTTTGTTACCCTGATTCTGTGAATCAAGGCCAGTGGAACTGTTGTATGACAGAAGGACTGAGTGAGTCCTTCACCATTACCTAAGTAGCACTTGCTTGACAAGGGGCATGGGTTACAAAACCCAGTGAATTGAGAGAGGATGGGGACAGGTATGTGTACCTGATAGTATGGGCCCCCTCTGAGGGTTTGAAACACCAATTGCACCGCCTCCTCTCTCCACTGTTGAATATCAGAGCGAACTTTGATTCCCTTAGGAGTCTAGTTACAGCTGCTGAGCTGAATTCACTTTGGGCCAATGGTGCACCAGCACTGGGGCTCCCCTACTATACTATGAGCTGAAATCGCTAAGAGCTGAAATCACAAAAGAGCTGATGTTATTAAGAGCTGAGATCACTGAGGCTGTGTTAACTAGTGGGGGAGCCTGAAGCTATATTGCTCAGCAGCTGGCGGAGCAATTTGTGGGGACGACTGGAGGAGCAGCGAGCGGCGTGGAGCCTTGCGGGGCCGGTTGGAGTGGCCCAAGGAACGGTGAGCGGAGCTGTTTGCGGGGACGGCTGGAACGGCTCACAGGTCGGTGAGCGGAGTGGAGCGGAGCAGCTTGTAGAGCGGAGCAGTTCGTGGGATGGCAGGTGGTAAAGGCTGCGGCGGAACCCCCACGGAGAAACAGACGGCTGGCCAGCCTCGGATCACGTAAGGTGCCCCTTAACACCCTGCGTGCCCCCCCCCCTTTTACTCTGGGGCTGCACTGACCAGGGACAGAGACTTTGGGGGTTGTTGGACTTTTGGGACTCTGGGTGATTTTTGGGTTGCTGGATTCAAGAACCAAAGGGAAAGGACACAGCCCAATTTGCTGGGGTGGGTTTTGCTCATGGTTTGTGTTATGAATCCTGTTTGTGGTGTTTTTCCAATTTTATGCTGATGTCGTTTACCTCATGTTATTAAACATTTTCTGCTACACTCAGACTCCGTGCTTGCGAGAGGGGAAGTATTGCCTCTTAGAGGTACCCAGGGGGGTGGTATGTAATTGTCCCAGGTCACTGGGTGGGGGCTCGAGCCGGTTTTGCATTGTGTTATTGAAACGGAACCCCTAGATACAGAACCCGGCCCTTGTTGCTGCCAACTTAGATGGGCAGAAGGGTTACATACTGCTATATGCAAAGCAGGTAATATTGTATAATATAAATCAATCATACATCCTCACAAGGAATGATATGTTCAGTTCTTGTCATCCCACCTCAGAAAGGATATAGAAGAAACAGAATGGGGTCAGAGGTGGGCAGTCAGAATGAGTAGGGACATGGAAAAACTCTTGTATGAGGGAGACTGAAAAGTCTGGGATGCTTTACCTTAGAGAGGAGGCAAATACAAGGGAGCATGATTAAAAACATACAAAACAGTGAGTGGAAAAGAGAAGGTGGATTTCTATTCACGCTGACCCATACTAAAAGAGCAAAGAAACATTCAATGCAGTCGTAAGAAAGTAAATTCAAAACTGATTAAAGAAAATATTTTTTCACACAACTCACAAATAGCCTATAGAACGCCTTGCAACACGATGTCATTGAGGCCTAGAGCATAGCAGGATTCAAAAAAGGGTCAGACCATAATTTTATGGATAACAATATCTGCACTTATATATACACACAAAATTTTACTCTTGTGTTGTTCATGTATATAACTAAATATATTTTTAAAAACAAGGATTTGGAAGGCATATAATCACTCATATTTCAGGGAATGAGCAACCCTCTAAATATTGGAGGTTAGGAGGAAACCGTCTCTTAGTGTACATTATCCCAGCACTGTCTTCTGCAAGGTTTCTTGCACCTTCCTCTGAAGCATCTACTACAGTCCACAGCCAGTGACACGATACTTGTCTAGATGCACCACTTGTCTGAGCCAATATGGAGATTCCTATGTTCAAGATAATTTCTGTCTCCTGCTGCGAGTGTTAAAGAGGTAGCCTGCTGAGACCTTGAGTGATCGGACAGCTTTTTGTCAATCATTATCACTCCTCTCCTGAGTCCTACCTGGTAAAGCAGTTGCATTAATAAGCTCTTTAGGGGGCATTTTGTCCTTGCCAGAGGTAGTGGCCAGGTATAAGTGCTCTGTAGGACCCTGATTGTGAAGCACAGTATGCCCCACACACAAGTTCAGTGCCTCTGCTAGTCTGAATAGGAAACAATTTTGTTGAGTATTTTACTTCCTTGGAACACAGTAATGTTTTTTTCTGATACTTACGAGACCATCTGGTACGTGGCATGAGTACAAATGGGTCCCAGGACAACGCAGCCAAGTGTGCCGCTATCCTGCAAGAGATAAAAGAGCATTTGCAACGGAGAGTGCAAAGTGAGGGAAGGGGCTACCGATATGGGAAATGCAGAATGTGGAGCAAGGCACAGGCAAGGGGGATTGGGAGGAGACTGTGAAATGTGAGAAGACACAACACCAAGATAAACTGCCACTGAGCAAGTGCGGAGTGTTGAGAGAAGGGGCTGTGGAATGAGGGAACAGATAAGAGGATGAATCTGGAGCAAGAGAAGAAGGGAGGTGACAGAATGATGCATGGCAGTGTGTGGTCTGCACAGAGGTGCATGACAAAGCTGTGTGGGAGCTCAGGTCTGGAACAGCAGGGAGACTACATGTCAGAATTAAAATGCATCGTTACAGCTGTGTTGGAATGGCAGGTGAGGAGCGAAGTGGCTCAAGAGAGGCTAGCTATACAGATGTATGGGGCAGACAGTAGGAATTAGGGGGTGCTATAAATTGGAAATGAGGTGAACTGAGTGTCTGTGTAGGAAGCTTGTACTTTGCCACCAGTACACACTATACCTGCCTCTAGCCAACACTCAACACACTTCCATAAACAGAAAAGAAGGATTCCTGTAGAAGTACCTAGTACTCACATAGAGTTGCTTTATGACCTCCACACCCTCACAGGTGGTAGTGTGACAACTCTGTGAGACATACAGTGATGGGTTGAAGCCATGGTAGGTGGCGTTGATTGTCACATTTTTTCCTATAGAAGGAGAAATGGGAAATAGCATTACAAGACACATCTACTCACTGATGCACTGAGAGTCCCTCTCTGTTCATTCATGACACAGAGCAGTACAGTCTCATACTAACAGGGCCAGATTAAGAACATTCTGGGTCCTGGAGACAGAATATCCTGAGCCAAACTATACTCTCTGCCCCCGGGGGCCTCCCTTCGGTGTTTTTAATTGTTTGGAAGGGTGGGAGGGTCTCAGTTTCAAAAACCTCTGTGCAGCCCGCACTTACCCTGCAGCAGTGGCTCCTGTCCCATGGGGCTGGGGCTGGCTCCCTACTCTGGGCATTGTGACCTGTCACTTGGTGTCACAACACTGCTCAGGTTTGTCCCAGCTGGGCCAAATTTGAGTGTCACTGCAAGTGAGTGCAGATCGCAACATTACTTACTGCAATTCCATGGGTTTGGGGGGGGGTGTAGTCTTCTGAGGGACCTGGGCTATGGCCCCGTTAGCCCATCCATTAATATGGGCCTGCATACTAAGATGCCTCCTTTCCCAAAATTCACTGGGAAGCAATTCCCCCTACCCTCCATTCCACTGAATAAGATTGCAGAGTTAGCTCCACTATAGAGGGCTGACATCCTTCGCTGAAGCGTCAGATATTGGGCATGATCAGAGACAGAATATCAGATGATTTTTAAAGCTACAGGAAAAAAATCAGAAGGCATCAAATTCAAATGAAACAAAAAGACAAAACATTAAAAATGGAGAGGAAAAGGAGATAGTTTTCTTGGAACTTGCTGTAACAGGACATTATGGAGGCAAATAGTTTAATGCAGAGGTTCTCAAACTGTGCTCCGTGGACCACCAGTGGTCCGCGAGCTCCATTCAGGTGGTCTGCGGATAGTTCCCTGTAAGGTGCACACCTGGGTGGCCACACACAAGAGAATGACGGGCCACCCACCGAATTAGTGGAGCTGCACAATCGTGGCTCCAATAATTAGGTTCCTGGACTCTGGAGAAGATGCACATGTAAGGTGAGGTGGTGACCTTGGGGGGAATACATGGTAGGTGGGAGGGGGCAGTGGGGTGAGAAGGGGGGTGGGGGGAATTTGAGATGTTCAGGGTTGCAGCAGGCAGAGAAAGAGGGGACCTTCCCCAGCTCCAGGGCTGCGGCTGCTGGAGAGATGCAGCCCTCCTTCCCAGCCCCAGCTCTGTGGCTGCTGCAGTGGGGGAAAGAGGGAGAGACCACCCTCTTTCCCAGTCCCAGCCCTGTGGCTGCTGCGGTGGGGGAAAGAGGGAGAGACCACCCTCCTTCCCAGCCCCAGCTCGGGGGCTGCCATGGCAGGGGAGAGAGGGCACATCCATCGCATTAGAAAAGTAAAACTACTGATATGAAAATATGCATTGTGTGCTTTTATTTGTAGAACAAAAAAATTTAATTTTTTTTTTATATAGCGCTTTTATCCAAAGTGCTTTAAAATAGTTCGCTAACAGTACAAACAACATTTGGAAAGATCGTTAAGTGGCTTGTCGAGACCCTCAGCAATTTTCAAGTGGTCCGTGGAAAAAAAAAGTTTGAGAACCACTGATTTAGTGATATTGAAAAGAGGGGTTAGATATGAAAATGAGTAAGAATAGCATCTGCAGTGATGCTACCTAAATTAAAAGTTATAAGGGCTGCTGATCCCCACACTTCAGGGAATAATCTGAGCAGCAGCTGGGGTCAGGATGAAATTCCTGATCTGTTCTGCTAGAGGAGGAGCCAGGATACTGGACTCAATGGACCCTTGATCTGGTCTGTTCTGGTTCAGCAGTTCTGGTTCAGCAGTTCCTATGTTCTCAATCCCAACTGAACATCTTCAGAAATTAACTCAGGGAAGGGTTTGCATCAATTTGCACACAAACATCCCTGGTTCAATCCTTGCACTGTGGCTCCGCTGCTTGGAAAGAAGGGGACACTTATTGTCTGATCTACATGGTGACTGGACAGCCCAAGAACAGCTCTGAGGGGCAGTTTGTAGAAGCACTGACTGAGGGGGGCCGGGGCTCACAGTCTGACCCAAAAACTCTAAACGGGAAAAGAACACACAGCTTCACACCCTTACCTGCCGTCTGCAGCTGCTCTTCTACAATACGTAGTCCCAGCTGCACAGCTGGTTTTATTTTATCGAAGGTCCATGGAAGGTCTGAGTGATTCAGCTGCATCACATTGATTACATAATTGTCCTTGTCACACTTGCCCTCACCAACCTGCCACAGCAGCTGGAGACAGAGGAGCAATGGCCAGAGGTCCGGACCCAGCACTCGTTGCCTCATTACTCCTCTCAGTTTAGACCCATAGCCCAATGCTCACACATACACGCGCACTACATTGTTGTTGTTCCTCGATAGGCTGAAACAAAGATTCATGTTGTATATCCACCGATCAGCTATACCGTATCTCTTTCACCCCTTCACGCTCTCCCCTTTTCTGCCTCCACCTCCACCACACGCCCATCTACCCTAACTGGCACGTTTGCTTGTGAAGAATTAAAAGCAACAGAACTCAGGAAAGGAGAGAGGCCAAAGGTTGCTTTATGTGTTTGCTTATGAAAAGGTTGAGGCTATAAAAGAGAGATATTACTGGCACCTTGTCTGATAAGGACACTTTAACTTTGCATCACAGTGAACTGATGGGTAGAGAAGAGAAAGAAGGAGGGGCCAACTGGGTTGTAAAAGGAGGCCATTTAAAATGGATATAAAGTAAAAGATCCATTAAAGCCCCAGAGGAACACAGATGGTTGCTTTGTGTTTGTTTTGCCCTGCCACGTCACCCCTTTTGGCTGTGCCCCTAAGTTTGGGGGTTATTAGATCACTCTATATAATTTTCATGTCTTTAAGATACCATTTTCATTCCTTTAGTTTTTCCCATCAAAATGATTTTTAGTGCTGGCAAAAAATGTCTGACTGAAAACCTCCAGGATCAGCACAGAATCAATCTTTTAGGAATCCCCCAATATCACCCTGGGCAATGTGCCCCAGCTCTGCTATAGAGAAACACCTCTAGGGAATGCAGTTTTCAGAGTCTATTGAGGCCTTGGCCTGTCTCTTGAGACTACCAATGAGGGGGCCAATTATGTTAATTGTTTTTGTGATGTGGCTGCTAAGAGTCATACAGGGATCTAATTCCTGCTTTGACATGTGGGACCAACGCCAAACCTCAAATCATTCAGAGGTAACAAGGCAGTATTCTTGAGTAGATCCTCTCAAGAACACATCCCGAGAATGTTCTCAAATCAGGGGGTAAGAAAAGATAAAAAAATCTACCGTCCCTGGCTATTCTGACAAGGGAGAAAAGGAAATAGAAAGGTAGAGGGAGCCAACAGCTCTTAAGGCAGATAAATATTGAATCCATATTTTACTGAATGTGATGGATCTTGCATTTTGGGACTAATGGACATCCACAGCAGCTACTACCTGTCCACCAGAACCTGGACTGAAGCCCCACTGAAGACTAAATAAACTTTTATAACTTTCCAGAGATTATTTAAAAACAAAACAAGGAAATTAAACACCATCTGTGCAAATACAGTGTTTGTGGCACAGACCAACTGAACTGAAACCAGAATTTTTTTGGTTTATCTCATTATAAAAGCCTGTATTTAAAAGAGCACTATATATTTTATACCTGTTTACAAAGTCCATGTAATATTTTATATGAGCCTACCCTCAATGCCAAATAAATGCTTCACTGTTCTTTATCTTTGGAGGGAGGGGGAGATAACTCAATGTCAGCAGCCAGGTTTATGAGCAAACCACATTACTCTATCCAGCACTTATAAGTGAGCCTAGAATTGCAAATCAGCACATTCAACCCTGTGCTTATAAACAGTAATGTAGAAACTCTAAAATAACAAGCTGGTATAGAAGTATGAGCACAGGAGTGGATGGATGGACCATCAGATTGGGAATGGAAGATGGAGCCTTTCATGTCTAGTTCATTGGCTCATCTCTGGATGTTCTGGGGTAATTACTCATTGAGGGCCTGAGCTTTCTCCCACTTAAGTCAATGGGAGACTTGTCAATGGGAGCAGGCTTTCGGCCTAAATGCTCTTCTTAGTCTGCCTACTGGAAGCAGTCAGCAAATATTAGTAAAGTTACTGGAATTAAGTATGTTACGTTTGCATGTCATGATAACTATGGGAATTGTGTAATGTACTGGGATATATCTACTATTTATTTGGATTTAACTGCAGCTTAAAACTGCTCTCTAAAAACCCAATGCAAAAATAACTAAAGTATCAAAACAGCAGCACATTTCTCCCCTCTTTGCCACATAACTGAATCCCCAGGCAGCACTCATATTATAAAGCAATAGCTCCCACCCCTCACGGCCTCACCAAGCAAAAACAGAAATCCTGGTTTTTTATATCTGTTGCTGTCCTCTTCTCACGGAATCTGTCATCTGCTCATGTCAAGTGTCTATCAGTTTGATTGCATTGTCCCCAAGTGGCTAGAGGCCTTGAAAGCAGGTACAAGCCCTAGTACTACTAATGGCTGATGGAGATCTTCCTTTAGATCACTTAGTAGATACCTATGTTATGAGTACTATTTCCTGATGCTTTAGACCATATTCCGCCTTCAGATATACCTGAACAACTCACATTCAAATCAATGGAAGCTACACTTCGTTTAGGGGGGAAACTCGGTCCCTTGCCAACAAGTATAATATCTAGGTATGTGTTATGTGGCCACAGACTGTTGTAAATATCCAAAACACTGAGAAAGAGAGAGTGAGTTGCCTGAATTTCAGTGTTATATTTGAAATCTTGGCTCTATTGAAATCAATGGGAGTTTTACACTGACTTTAGTGGAGCCAGGATTTCATCCCGACTCAAGGACACTGCTTGTTTGCTCAACTTGCTGATTTACTGGATAATAAACAACTGGATTTTGTTTAATCTAGTTTAAACAGATAATACTGCATTAACTTCCTGTTCCAAAACTACTCTGAGTGCATCTCTCTTATTCTTCTGGAACATTCATAGATACATAGAATAACAGAAATCAGAGCAGAATACCTACTGAGTCATTCTGTCAGCTCCCTCAGCCCATCAAGAGTGGTCCCTGTAATATCTTCTTCAGTGCTTTGTCCAGTCCAGTTTTAAATTACTCAAGTAATGGGGCTTTCAACACTTCTCTTCAGAGACTAATTTTATTAGAAACATTATTAGAAGTACAAGAACACTGTGCAGTGGTTAGAATATGGCAGACATGGTGCAATAAGGTCCTTTAGCCTAGAGAGCTCACATTCCAAAGGAGGAAACTGGGAACAGAGTGGGGCAGAGTCACATTTTCACAACTTAATAGAGCTCATTGTTAACATTTTTTCTGATATCCATCCTAATCTTCCTTTTCTTAATTACACCCCCCTGCATCAATTTGTACCTCCTTGGGCTACTCATAATAATTACTCTCCCTCCTTGGAAGGTGGAGACCAGAGGAGTAATGGCCATAAGCAAGTAACTGAGGATTCCTGAAAACTTATAGCCTAGGAATCAGTAGATGATGTGAAAATATCAGATGAACGTAGCAGCAATCAATCACACAAACATGGATGTTGACATCACTTCTGTGGTCATAATAGTTCTGAGGGGTATATGAACTCACATCCTGCATTTTAAGAGACATCTCTTATTTGCTGCCTAATGTCCCACATTCTGTCTGAGCTACTAAGGATCAATCAGCTAAAAGGTATGTTTTCAAACAACAGTCATGTCGAGAATCATACACTGCTACGCAAATATCTGATTTTATACTATGAATGAAACATTGTGGTATAGTGTCCTATAAAAATAAATTTTTCACTGAATGTTTCTTACAATTGTTTATTTCTTCAGTGTTGCCAACTTTTGTAATTCTATTGTGTCTTGAATTTTTAGTGTTTTTTTCCTGAAAACTCCAGATGCTGATATCTTGATATTACATGAGAATCTCAGCTTTCATTTTTTAAAAAGTAAGTTTCTTGCTCTCCTAGATGCAGAGGCAAAGCTTGAACATGTGAAGCAAGTGTACCAAAAGGCTGAAAAGCCAGAAGGCAAATAAAAAGAACCAAACATTTATTTTTTTAAATCTCTTTATTTTTAAGCCAATCATAATTCTTGGGAGGCTGGACTCATGATTTGTATATGTTTGGATTGGCAGTACCATTTCCTTCATTATGGATGGCTATGTTACATAGAATTTATTTAGGAAATTTCATGTTTTGGTGGTATTTAACCCCTCCAGGTTTGGCCTAGGGCAGTGGTTCTCAACCTATTTACCATTGTGGGCTCTATGTG
>NW_020664765.1:0-20818 GCF_002925995.2 Terrapene triunguis
CAATATTTTTCTTCTGATTACAACTTAAGAGAGACAGTATGAAATATAGTACAATTTCATTATTATTATTTGTATTAAATGACTGTGGAAGGATTTATTATCACAGGCATTAGAATTCTACATTTCTGTATTTTATGCATCTCTGGTGCAGTATGTAGACTATCTAAATGTATATGGCGAATCTAGCAGATCAGCATAAACTGGGGAAGACCAGAGACCTAATATCTTAATTTTTAGCAAGGAATTTCACAGCGTTTCTCAAGAAATCTTACTTAGTAAATAGTCTTGGATAAGAACATTATCACTGAATTAAAAACTGGTTGAAGTACTGTGAAAAAAATGTTATGATAAATGGAAATAGACTGGGTTTAGTGTCAGGATCTTTGTAATTTATCATTTTTATCTTCACAAATAGTCTGGAAACTGGAGTACATAGCCTGTTAATGTAATGTAAACTAATGTCATGTAATTCTCAGATGATGCTAAATGGAAGGTTGTTGCAAACACAAACAAGATCAGGAAAGTTTAGCAAAATACGCAGAAAATGATATTAAAACTATAACATCTGATGTAATAATCCAACACATGGCTATTCAGTGGTAGGGAGAAATGGAAGCCAGTAATGATGAAAGAAATGTAGGAGTGAGAGTGGAGAACAGATTAAACATGTACTTGCAATGTGTTATGTTTCCAAAAAGGTAAATAAAATTTTGTGCATATTTAGATGCACTGTGTTACAGGACTGTCTCTCTATGTCTCTGATGAGAGTGTACCTAGAATACCACACTCAATTCTGTGCACTTCCATTTTCAGTCATTATTATTAGTATTTTATTATTTATTTGTTGAGCGCCTAGTGTGTAGCTGTCTGTATAGAATGTAGGGGAGATGGGCCAAGATTTTCAAAAAAATCATGGAGGATAGGTCCATCAATGGCTATTAGCCAGGATGGGCAGGAATGGTGTACCTTGCCTCTGTTTGCCAGAAGCTGAAAATGGGTGACAGGGGATGGATCACTTGATGATTACCTGTTCTGTTCATTCCCTCTGAAGTACCTGGCATTGGCCACTGTTGGAAGACAGGATACCCAGGTTAGATGGACCTTTGGTCTGACCCAGTATGGCCATTCTTACGATCTTATGTTCTTAAAAATGGGTGCCTAAAGTTAGGATCCTAAATTAATATCTAGGCATCTAAAAGTAGATTTATGTTGAGCACCCATCAGCCCCTCTGAAGTCTATAGTTACTACTGGGTGCTCAGCACTTTTGAAAATCTGGCTGCTTAAATAGGCACCCACACATAGACTTGGAAGCCTAATGTTTAGCACCCAATTTTGAACATTTTGGCCATGGTCCCTAATCCAAAGATTTAGATAAATGTATTTTTGTTTGTTTTTTTATTTTTTTTTTAAAGGAAGAAAGTGGTTGGAAGTTTTGGAGGAATTCAGAGACAAGACATGCACTTTATTAAAGGGGCTGGAGGGATTGATTTATAAACAAAAGATGGAACAACTAAGTGTGTATAATGAACTTTGTGCAAACCATGACTAAAAGGGGATGTACAATAACTGTTTAGAAATATTGAAAGTGTATCAACATCGAAGAGGGAAATGTGTTGTTCAGGGTGGTGTGAGGTTGTAGAGCTAGGTGTAAAGGGAGGGAGGTAAGACAAAAACACTTCCCAAAGTAAGGTATGGAAATCCCTCTGCAAGAAACATTTAAAATTAGACTGGATAAAGCTCTAGACAGAATCCTAGGACAAACATATGAAAGTATAAGCCCCAGTCTGTGTTCAGTGCAGGATTGTTGTATAGACCGGGGGGAGGGGGAGAGAGGAGGAGGGGGAAGGGGGAAAGACGGTCTCTATTTCACCAGCTAGGGAAGGGAGGCAATCTCCGGGCCCAAGTCCCTTTCCATCCCCTTCTTTATTGTTTACAACAATGAGAACAAACAAAAATGGGAAAAATAACACAACTGAAAACACTGCTCATAATCCCCGGAGGCTTCCCTGCCTCAACCATCCAATGGGAAAGAGGACCTCCTTTCCCCTGTGACCTTTCTGGACCCTGATTTCTGTTCTTCCCTGCCATGTGAGAGTCAGGGATCCCTTAACCATTCCAGTCTGCTGCATTATCCTTGTTACAGACTCCCAAAGGATGGAATAAATGACATTAATATGGGATTGACATCTTCACTTCTATCTCTGCAGCATCAGGCCACATTCTGACCTCTTTTGGACTGTGTAAATCTGGAGTAACTCCAGTGATACCCATGGAATTACGCCAGATGTACACAGGGCTGTCTCAGAGCATAACTTGGTCCTGTGACCCTGTACTGGAACTCAATGTGCATAGTACTAAAGGATATCACTCAGGAGAGGAGCAGATGGAGGAGGTGCACCAATCAAGTGTCAGTTCTTGGAGGCACTGGGGTCTAAAGTTCTGTTCCTAAATCCATATTTAGGTACCTAAGGGGGGGGGGGAGATTTTTAACAAAAGTGCATAAGTGATTTAGGTGCATAATCCTTATTAAAGTCGGTGGTATAAAACAGGTGGAGAATCAGAGCCAGAGCCTCTAGAAACCTAAGGGGAGAGCAGAGAGGGGCATTCCTTGTAATATTGCGTATGTATGACATATGTTGTAAGCATTTCCCCCTGCACAGCCACCCCTGTCAGCAAGAGGAGGGGGGCACAGTCCAGTTCCCGCAGTACCGAGAAATTGTCTGACTGGGGGCTTTTTTCTTACTAGCGCTGCCACTAACTATTGAGTTCTTCAGCATTAGGAGCCAGATTGTGTCCAGCCTCCCTCCACTGCCAGAGCAAATGAAATCGTAGCTCTGTCTTTTAGACTCCTAAATCTGTCCCAGGGTGGTTTATTTATTTGTTTGTTTTTCTTTTCTGAATCCCTCTAGTTTGCCAGTGTGTATTCATGTGTTCCCCATTCAGAACTAGGTGCCACATTCCAGGTGCGGTGAGAAGGAGGCTTGGTTCTTCCAAATCCTCAGTTATTCTGCTATTAGATTCTGACACTTGCTGTTTTTCTTCCATAGTACATGTATCAGTTTCCATCAGATCCCATTTTTCATCTCAGTCTACTGAACCCAACCTTTCTATCCCAGAATGCAACAGAAATGAGTGAGCAGGCAGTGACCTATGTAGACCTGAAATTTCAAACTCCTTCCAAGCAGCAGAAGAAAAAGACACCTAAGAACACCAGGGACAAAGGTGTGGTATGTTTGTAAGCATCTGTGACCATATCTGCTATTACTGATATTTTATTGTCCATGTTAAATCTCTTCCTTGAGCTGTACACATTGTACCTGACTTTATCTACTTATATCATTAGTGTCAAGTATCAGGGGGTAGCCATGTTAGTCTGTATCCACAAAAACAACCTTTCTAACAAGCTACTCCGGAGGATGTAAAAAGAAAAAAAAAAACAATTCAGCCTGTAAATTACCTTTACCAGTTCAAAGTTTGCTCACTGATTGAACCCTTCTCTTAACAAAGCCCCTTGTTAAAAAAACTTAACACCTCTGCCTTCAGGCAAGGAGAGATAAGATATGCATCTACCTTCAGCTCTGCTTTCCAAGCAGCTAGAAGGAAAAAAAATCTCTTACTGGCTTTTGGGTTTAAAATGTATCCCACCGCTATGCCACCATCACAAGAATTCCCTCCCTGGGAAGCCTTGAGAAACCTTTCACTAATTCCCTGGTGAATACAGATCCAAACCCCCTTGGATCTTAAAACAAGGAGAAATTAACCATCCCACCTCCTTCCTCCCACCCTCCTTTCACCAACTCCTGGTGAATACAGATCCAAACCCCCTTGGATCTTAAAACAAGGAGAAATCAATCTGGTTCTTAAAAAAGAAGGCTTTTAATTAAAGAAAAAGGTAAAAATCATCTCTGTAAAATCAGTATGGAAAATAGCTTTACAGGGTAATCAAACTTAAAGAGCTCAGAGGACCCCCCTCTGTCTTAGGTTCAAAGTACAGCAAAACAAAGATAAACACTCTGGTAAAAGGTACATTTACAAGTTGAGAAAACAAAGTAAATCTAAGACGCCTTGCCTGTCTTTTTACTTACAAGTTTGAAATAGGAGAGACTTGTTTAGAAAGATGGGGAGAACCTGGATTGATGTCTGGTCCCTCTCAGTCCCAAGAGCGAACCACCCCTTAAAACAAAGAGCACACACAAAAGCCTTCCCCCCCCCAAGATTTGAAAGTATCTTGCCCTCTTATTGGTCCTTCGGGTCAGGTGTCAGCCAGGTTACCTGAGCCTCTTAACCCTTTACAGGTAAAAGGATTTGGAGTCTCTGTACACAGAGAGCTGTTTACCCTTCCCTTTATAGTTATGACACAGGGGGTAGCCGTGTTAGTCTGTATCCACAAAAACAACCATGCGTGGACATGCATGGACATGCATCTGAAGAAGTGAGGTTTTTTTACTCACGAAAGCTTATGCCCAAATAAATCTGTTAGTCTTTAAGGTGCCATCGGACTCCTGGTTGTTTATATCATTAGCTTTTTCTTCAGTGTCAGGCACAGTTATTTTAGTAATTTGTTATCTGTCAGGCACTGAAATGTCCCTGGAATGCTACACTGTATTCTGGGCATGGGGAGCAAAAGTTATCGTACCTTCAGAGCCCTGGAACACAATTCTGCGATTGTGTTATCGCAAACCATTCCATGTCAATGGATGTTGTTGATTTGCCCTGTGTTCAAGGAGACACGGTCTCTTTAAGTCAAGCCTTGTGGTTGTAAGATTAAAGGAGGTGACCTGTGAATTCTTCTCACCTTTCCGAAACCTATTCGTATGCGAATAAAGTACCATTTTCTCTATGCTTTGCCTGATTGAGATAGTCAATATCATGAAGTCATGACTGATCCTTAATTGTCCACATTTATTTACCGTCCCAGAGCCTTAAGATCATTCCTGTCCAGCAGAGAATGTCCTGAGCTACAGAGGATTTCCACTGAGCATCCAGGAAGTAGAGCAGTTAGTTTTTGAGAAGATGACATTTAAAAACACTCTTTAAAAAAACGAAAAAATGGGCTCCATCTAGAAGAGCATAATGCCAAGTGCCATGTTTCCTCTGAAATCAATAGTAAAACAGCCTTTGACTTCAATAGGAGCAGAAGCAAGCTTTAAATCAAGGAAATAGCACTGGAAATGTTTAATGAGTTTATAAATACGCTTAGTAGATCATAGTTCAATTTGTTTTGAAGTATGTAAAGTGAAATTTTACATTTCAAGATTGTCATTAGCAGAATGAGTTAAGGGTAGTCAAATAGATACATTATCTTAACTGGATATTTCCATACACTTTTAATGATTAGCTTTGTAACTGTATTTTTCTGATTACAGTGTATGTGCAAATGGTTATATAAGTAACTTGAATAACTTTAAATGTAACAACACTTTTGGGTAAGACGCTAAATAGGAGTCAGATATTGGAAACAAGGTGATAAGATGTATATTCTGAATTCACAGATGTTAGTTGGTTGACCCCAGTACACTGACAGGCTACTCCAGACCATTGTACTTTGGGACAAAACCTTTTAATACCAAAGTTCTGCCATGCCCTGTGTACTACAATGACACTTTTATATGGCTATAGATTGTAATTAGAGCTGGCCACTGTGATAAAGTCAGGCTGGATGGCTGCAAGAGGTTAGTCCTATTGGGTGCTGGGAAGTGCTGGGGAACACAGCTAAAAGCCCCTCCCCCAGCCTGGAGAGGAGCTACTGAGCCCAGAACTCAACTATAGTCGGGGGACAATGAAGGAAAACAAAACAGGAACAGGTGTGGAGGTCAAAGGGCCAAAACTAGGGAACCGGAAGGGGACACCGAGCAGAGAACCCCGGACAGCGCCCACTGCTCCTCAATGCAAGAGGGTAGTGGAAGGCAGATATGTTAGTCCTAGAATGTTAAAGGCCCTTTTCCCTACAAACTGAGAATGGGTTATCTCAGGTTAATTAGAGATACCTGAATCCAATTAAGGGCTGCCTGAGACCTTTAAAACCCCTCCTCCAGTGAGAGAAGGGGAAGAGAGAGAGACACTAGCTGTTACCAGGCTAGTAGCAGCAGGGAAGTAGCTTCTCCAGGAGGAAAGGCTCTGCCCCTCCCCATAGGGGAAGCAGACAAGCACGACTGCTGGCCAGAGGAAGGACTGACACCCCAGGACAAACAACAAAACAACACCCCATCCCAGCGAGGAGGCAGGGAAAGGTATCACCCTTTGTTTGGGTCTATGGGACTATTTCCCCTTTTTGAGTGGGGAAGGAGCACCCCTTAGGCTTACCCTCATGCCTACCCTGGAGACTCAACCAAGTGAGCACCGAAGGGCGAAGGCAAACCCTGCCTGAGTGGGACTGATTACACCAGGCCCACCATCGCCGGGGGGAGAAACGCTAAGGCTGGCAAGAGAAAAGAGGTGCCTTGCCACACGACCTTGTCAGTGCAATGAATGAAATTCACTGTTTCTATGCTATAACCCACTAGCAGTAAATGAGGAGGTGGTGACCTACACAGAACTGAAATGCCATAATGTTTCTGAGCAGCAGAGGAGACAAAGGACTATGAACCCCCAGGGCAAAGGTACTGTGTGCTACACGCTGCTGACTCCACTCATACTACTATTTAACTGTCCATAGTCTAACACCTTCCTTGAACTGTATGAGAACATTACATGCAAAACTCCATATAAATAATCAGGATTTAAATACCCCAAATCAAGACATTCAATGGCTAAGATGCCACAAGCATGATCCACCTGGTCTCCTTGCACATTCTTTATATTAAGATATAAAATTAATCCTTAAAAATAAATTCAGAGCAGTGCTATGTATCCATGTAATAAAGGGAACTGGGCCAGATTGTTCTCAGTTGCTGAATGAATGTTTGCAGGGAGAGGAACAGAGGTTACTAGGCGTGCCCTGCCTTCTACCCCCAAAATGCATTGGCCAGATATTCTCTTCCCAGCTGCAGAGATTGTTCCCTCCTAGAATGTACAGATGCATTGGCCACCCCAAAGTGGATGGAGGGGGAAATATCCCGGAAATGCTCCAAGAGTCAGTGCTAGACATAAGCAGACTAAGCAATTGCTTAGGTCCCTGACCAGCTCCATGGGGCCCCCCCATTCACTTTTTATTATAAAAACTTTCCTGTTTTAGAATTAGGGGGCACAAAATATTCCTGCTTAGGGCGCACAATGGACTAGCACCTACACTGCCTCCCCCACTAGGTAACACAGGGGAGCAGCTCCACCATCCTATAAGATGGTGCAGTGAGTGCTCTCCCCTTGCACACCTCCGAGGTCAGGGAGGGACTGCTTCCCAGGAGACACAATCCCAACCCAGTCTTCCTGCTGGGGAGGCTCCACACTGTCCCAACACAAGGCAGTTCCTAAAGGGCACCGCTGACCCCTTGTTGCTTTTTTAAGGTGCCCTTGAAGGTGAAACTCCCAAGAGGGAAGGGGGAGCCCTTTTTATTTTTCCTAGAACTCCTTGTTCTGAGCCTCCTTATCCTTACCCTGCCTTTATGAGTGTACACGATACTAGCAGTGAATGAATATAATGCTTCCCCTCTTTCACAAATTGCTACATAGAAGCAGTTTGGGCCACTGCGCAAGGCTTCTAACTGGCAGCCAGGAGAGTTGGGTTTTATTTACTCCCTTGGTAAGCCTGGGCAAAGCATTTCACCTCTCTCTGTTTCAATTTCCCCATCTGTAAAATGAGGATAATAGTTTCCTACCTTCTTAAGTGCTACAGTTGAAAAGCTCCATATAAGTGCTACGGTGGAAGGAATATCCCTTAATGGTGTTCTGCTAGGACCCCACAGCACAATTGTGTTGCCATCACGTCCCACGTAAAATAGTCTGCCTCCTTACTAAGGCTTCGTTAAGGCTAGATCCTGCTATTCAGGTATCTTGACCTGTATAACTTTGAACAGGGCAAGAGTTTTCATTCCATAGTTCAAGAGCCCTGACAACTTGTTCTGACATGGCTGAATATGTGTGAGGGTAGGGGGAGGTGAATGAATACTTGTGTGCAGTTGAGCTGCATTTCACTAACACAGAGAATATGAATGGCTTATGCCTAGTTTGGGGTTTAAAAGCATTTCCCTCTACAATTCTGTACTTCTCCCCTCTCTTTCTCTCTCTCAGATTCTTCTGCTCCAGCTCCCACATGGAGGCTCGTAGCAGGGATTTTGGGGATCTTCTGCTTGGCTTTGCTCATAGCAGTGGGAGTCTTGGCTGTGAATGGTAAGCATGAGCAAAGTAGATACTGAGAGACAAGCTCTGTGCTGGGGTTCTCCTTGTGTAACTGCTGGAGAGTAAATCTCATGAGATGTAAGTCAGTGAAGAGCTGCAATCCTTAGCTCCTCTGAAAATCGGGCCACTTATTTAGATGCCTAATTATGGCTTTATGGGGCTTGGCATGGACACCATTTGGATTCTGTCACATTCTCTCACACACACAAACCAGGGCCCCCCCTTTGCAGAGTTTCCAGGCACAACTGCAGCTGACAAGCCTCTGGCATAACAACTCCAACTGTCAACATCACCCAAGAGACAGAAGGGGTGTAGGGTCCTCCAGAACAAATATGAAGCACAGACTTTCTGTGAACCCCTGCATAATCATGAATTTGGGGTCTAAATCACTGGCTTCAGTGTCATGGGCCAAAACACATCCCCTGATGTGAGCATTCCTCTGGGCTGATACTCTCATTGAATTTCCTGTCCATAGTGTAAGTGTCCCTGTCTTCCTTGCAAAGATTCCAGGGCTTTTCACTTACTACTTTCTTCCTAAGTATCTGATTTTTCAGTTTTGGAGTCTAACTTGGAAAATGGGATTTTTCTGCTTTGTGGTCACTGCAAACATTACCTGTGTTCAACCCAGATGACAGAAACCAGGAGGTTTTCAATTGCTATTTTATGTGAATCTTAAGAGAGTCAAGATTTTCAGCCACACCATTTTTTCTCAGGGTTTTATGTTCAAAATGTTATTTTTAAGATGACTTTTAACAAGAAAAAGTACATATAACATATGTTGTTCTAACAATATAATAGACACTCTGCCCGATGGTATAACTGCGGGTAGAACTTGGTCCTTTGTTTCCCTATAAGGCACAATATATTGATCGGTAAAACTGTGCTGCAATTTACTTTTGAGTGGTACATTATATTGTTATATTATTTTGGCTTTAAGTTTTTCAGATCTCCCATGTACCATGTAGACAGCAGGATAACCTCAGCCAGCACCAGGAAATTACCCAAGGTAAGAATAGAACCCTGCCAATGGCTTTAAACAGGAAAGATACAGGTCAGTTGGCTTCAGGAGGGCAATTTTTTTCTTCTATGTGCTGTAACTTTAGACTGAAATAATTTCATATTGAATTTCCAACACTGTTGCTACACTGATGGATATCAGAGTATGACATTTTGGTTAATTAGATTCCAGTTCTTTTTATCCTTATTTACCAAAACTGTAGATTCAATGAAAAACTCAAAGTGAGTCTTAAGGGAACATAAGGGAGGCCAGGCTGGTTTAAGTCACATGTTGAAAGACCACCAGAGAGGACGGTAGGAAGAAAAAACAGTTAACAGGAGGGAATAATACAATCACAGAAATGTAGATCAGGGAAGGACCTCAAGAGGTCATTTAGTCCAGTCACCTACACTGAGGCAGGTCCAAACATACCTAGATCATGCCTGACCGGTGTTTGTGTAAACTGTTCTTAAAAACCTCCAAAGATGAGGATTCCACAACCTCTCTTGGAAGACTATTGCAGTGCTTAAAAATCCTTATACTTGGAAAGATATTTTTTCCTAATATCTAACCCAATTCTCCCTTGTGGTAGATTAACTTGATTATTTCTTGTCACCTCTCAGTCTTCTCTTCTCTACACTAAGCATGCACAGTCTTTTCAACTTTCCTCATATGTCAGGTTATCATTTTTGATGCTCTTCTCTGGACTCCCTCCAATATGTCCACATCTTTCCTAAATGTCTCACCTAGAAATGGACACAGGACTCAAGCTGAGGCCTCACCAGTGCTGAATACAGAGGGACAGTTACCTCTGATGTCTTACATATGACACTCCTGTTAATATACCCACAAATGATATTAAACTTTTTGTAACTCCATCACACTGGGGGCTCATATTCAATTTTTGATCCACTATAAACTCCAGATCCTTTTCAGCAGTATCACTGCCTAACCAGCTATTCTCCATTCTGTAGTTGTGTGTTTAATTTTTCTTTCCTAAGTGTAGGACTTAGCACTTTTCTTTAATGATTTTCATCTTGTTGATTTCAGACCAATTCTCTAATTTGTCAAGATCATTTTGCATACTAAACCTGTCCTCCAAAATGATAGCAACCCCTCCCAGCTTGGTGTTATCCACAACTTTTATAAGCATGCTTTTTACTCCATTATCTACATCACTAATGAAAATATTGATAATACTGTACCCATGACCCTGATAACTACTCTTTAAGTAAGGTTTTTCAACCAGTTTCGTACCCACCTTATATTAATTTCATTTACACCATATTACCTTAGCTTGTTTATGATAATGTCATGTGAGACTGTGTCAAAAGACTTACTAAAATCAAGATATATAATGTCTACAGCTTCCGTTCTATCCACTAGAACAGTAGCCATGTCAAAGGAGTAAATTAAGTTGGTTTGGCATGACTTTTTCTTGATCAATCTATGTTGTCTATTATGTATCACCCTATTATCCTCTAGGTGCTTACAAATTGATTGTTTAATAATTTTTCCAGTATCTTTCCAGGTATCAAAGTTAGGCTGACTGGTCTATAATTCTCCAGGTCCTCTTTGTTCCCCCTTTTAAGATCAGTACTATGTTTGCCCATCTCCAGTCCTCGGGACTTCCCCAGGAGTTCTCAAAGATATTTCCTAATCGTTCCAAGATTGCTTTAGTTAGTTCTTTAAGTACTCTAGGGTGAATTTCCTCAGGCCCTGCTCGCTTGAACACATGTATCTTATCTATTATTTATCTTGTTCTTTCCCTGTTTTGGCTTTTGTTTCTTCCCCCTTGCTGTTAATATTAATTGTGTTTAAATATTTGTCACATTTGCCTATTAAGTGAAGGCATTAAACACTTCACTCTTCTTGATATAATTGGTTATTAGCTGTCCTTTGTGCTAAGTCAAGGACCCGCACTTTCTTTCACCTTTCTCTAGCACCTAATGCATTTACAGAAACACTTTTTATTACCTTTTATGTCCTTTGCTAGGTGTAATTCATTTGGTGCCTTGGTGTTTCTGATTGTATTCCTACATGCTTGTGCCATTCTTTTGTACTCATCCTTCACAATTTGTCCACGTTCCACTTTTTGTTGGATTCCTTCTTGATATTCAGTTTCTTAAAGAGCTCTTGATGGGGCCATACTGGCCTCTTACTATTCTTCTTATCTTTCCTATCAGACCCCACATTGAGCACAGGCAGAAGGGGAAGGGGAGCCTCTCCTGCCAAGAGGCAAGCAGCCTGGCCACACCCCTATGCAGCTACCACAACTGCCAGTCATGGAGGCAGGGACCCACAGTTGCAACCAATAGAGGAAACAGGGCCTGCTATAAAAAGAGAGAGTTCAAATAAAAGGAAGTCAGGGAGAAAGGCCTGAGACAACATAGGAGTGACACCTCTGCACCTTTCTGACTCCAGAAACACAGCCCGAAGGGGCTGAAGCAGACCACTAAGCCTAATTAGAGCCAGGGGCCAAGAATTGTCGTTACTAGATGCTAAACAAAGAAAACCAGTCAGGGGGCAACATAGACCTCCTGAAAGACCACAGAAAGAACCTTCATATCATGATAATTTGCTGTTGTGCCTTTAATATTGTCTCTTTGACAAACTGCCAGTATTCCTAAACTCCCTATTCCCTTAGATTTTCTTCCCAGGGCATCTTGCCTACCAGTTCTCTGTTAAGAAGCTGTAAGATAAACTAGTCAACCTCCCACTTTAAGGATATCCATCTTTGGCGCTTCTCAGCATGTAGGTTTCACCAACTTAGATTCCCTGACACTTGCAAATCAGTAAGTGAGTGATAAATGGAGACTAACTCTGTGTGAAGGAGCCTCACTTACAGATCACTGAATTTTACCCATTGTGCAAGAATCCTGCTCAATAATTACTGACAAAGAAACAGCCAATTAATTACAATAGCACACACACTTGATGTATAGAAGCCAAAAATGCACAAAATTTCCCTAGGGGAAAATAAACAAACGTGATTGTGTATAAAAGAAAAGTGATATAGGCATAGTAATAATTACTTCATTGCTATAGAACAAGAGTCCTCATGCCAGCATCAAAATACGAGCAACCGTGTCAATGCTTGTGAATCTCAAGATGGTTTGTGATGCACTTGACTCAAAATCAAACTACAAAAGAAAATCTATTATTACAAATTGAACTTAATACTTCTAATAAAGTAACATGTAGAGGCCCCAATCAGGTATATTGGATGTTGTACAAACACACTGTAAGAGATAGTCCTTATGTGAGAGAGATGACAATCTTAATACAGACAAAGCACAATAAGTAGGGCTGTCAAGTGATTAACATGTTAATTGCGATTAATTATGCGATTAAAAAGATTAATAACGCAATTAATCGCACTGTTGAATAATAATAGAATACTACTGATATAAATATTTTTGGATGTTTTCCATATTTTCAAATATATATTGATTTCAATTACAACACAGAATACTAAGTGTACAGTGCTCACTTTATATTTATTTTTATTATAAATATTTGCACTAAAATAAAAGAAATAGTATTTTTCAATTCACTTAATACAAGTAGTATAGTGCAATCTCTTTATCATGAAAGTTGAACTTACAAATGTAGAATTATGTACAAAAAATAACTGCACTCAAAAATAAAACAATGTAAGACTTTAGAGCCTACTTCTTTAGAGCCTTTAGAGCCTACTTCTTGTTCACCCAATCGCTCAGACAAACAAGTTTGTTTACATTTGCAGGAGATAATGCTGCCTGCTTCTTGTTTACAATGTCACCTGAAAGTGAGAACAGGTGTTCACTTGGCACTGTTATAGCCAGCGTTGCAAGATATTTACATGTCAGATGCACTATAGATTCATATGTCCCTTCGTGCTTCAACCACCATTCCAGAGGACATGCGTCCATGCTGATGATGGGTTCTGCTCAATAATGATCCAAAGCAGTGCAGACCATGCATGTTCATTTTCATCATCCAAGCCAGATACCATCAGAAGAAGGTTGATTTTCTTTTTGGTGGTTCAGGTTCTGTAGTTTCCGCATTGGTGTATTGCTCTTTTAAGACTTCTGAAAACATGTTCCACACCCCATCCCTCTCAGATTTTGGAAGGCACTTTTCAGATTCCTAAACCTTGGGTCGAGTTCTGTAGCTATCTTTAGAAATCTCACATTGGTAACTTCTTTGTGTTTTCTCAAATCTGCAGTGAAAGTGTTCTTAAAATGAACAATGTGTATTAGGTCATCATCCAAGACTGCTATAACATGAAATATATGGCAGAATGCGGGTAAAACACAGAGCAGGACACATACAATTCTCCCCCAAGGAGTTCAGTCACAAATTTAATTAACGCATTCTTTTTTTAATGAGCATCATCTGCATGGAAGCATTTCCTCTGGAATGGTGGCCAAAGCATGAAGGGGCATACAAATGTTTAGCATATATGGCACATAAATACCTTGCAATGCCATGTGACACTACAAAAGTGCAATGTGAATGCTTATTCTCATTTTCAGGTGACATTGTAAATAAAAAGCAGGCAGCATTATCTCCCGTAATTATAAACAAACTTGTTTGTCTTAGCGATTGGCCGAACAAGAAATAGGACTGAGTGGCCTTGTAGGCTCTAAAAGTTTACATTGTTTTGTTTTTGAGTGCAGTTATGTAACAAAAAAGTCTACATTTGTAAGTTGCGCTTGCACAACGGTACTTGTATGAGGTGAATTGAAAAATACTATTACTTTTGTTTATCATTTTTACAGTGCAAATATTTGTAATAAAAATAATATAAAGTGAGCACTGTACACGTTGTATTCTGTGTTGTCATTGAAATCATTATATTTGAAAATGTAAAAAACCATCCAAAATATTTAATAACTTTCAATTGGTATTTTATTGTTTAACAGTGCAATTAAAACTGCAATTAATTGCAATTAATTTTTTTAATCACGATTAATTTTTTTGAGTTAATCACATGAGTTAATGGCGATTAATCGACAGCCCTATTTATCATCCCATTATCCTCTAGATATGTACAAATTGATTGTTTAATAATTTGTTCCAGTGTCTTTCCAGGTATCAGTTAGGCTGACTGTTCTATAATTCCCCAGATCCTCTTTCTTCCCTTTTTAAAGATCTGTTAGCCTATGTTAGCCTTACTCCAGTCCTCTGAACTCTTCCCGGAGTTCTCAAAGATATTTCCTAATGGTTCTGAGATTGCTTTAGTTAATTCCTTAAGTACTCTAGGTTGAATTTCCTGCTCACTTGAATACATCTAACTGTTATTTATCTTGGTGTTTCCCTGTTTTGGCTTGTGTTTCTTCCCCCTTGTTAATATTAATTGTTTTTTTAGTATTTGGTACGATTTACCTATTTAGTGAAGACAGAGGCAAGATAGGCATTAAACACCTCAACCTTCTTTATACCATCTGTTATGTGCTTACACTCTCCTTCACCTTTGTCTTGCACCTAATGCATTTAGGGGAACACTTTTTTTTTTTAATGTTCTTTGCTAGGTGTAACTCATTTTTTGTTGTACCCTTTCTGATTTTATTCCTTCATGCCTGTGCTATTCTTTTGTACTCATTATTCACAATTTATCCATGTTTCATTTTTGAAGGATTCCTTTATGATTTTCAGGTCATTGAAGACTCTTGATGAGGCCATATTGGCCTCTTCCTATTCTTCCCACCTTTCCTTCGCATCAGGAGAGTTTGCTTTTGTGCCTTTCAGAAACTGCCTGCACTTCTGAACTCCCTTTTCCCTTAGATTTTCCTTACACTTGGTCTTACCTACCAGTTCTCTGAATTTGTTAAAGTCTACTTTTTTAAAGTCTATTGTCCTTATTCTGCTGGTTCACACCTTCCTTTCCTAAGGGTACATCCAGACTACCCGCCGAATCAGCAGGTAGTAATCGATCTATTGGGGATCGATTTATCGCATCTCGTTTCGACGTGATAAATCGATCCCTGAACGCGCTCCCCGTCGACTCCAGAACTCCACTAGAGCGAGAGGTGAAAGTGGAGTCGATGGGGGAGCCATGGCTGTCAATCCCACGCCGTGAGGACCCAAGGTAAATCGATCTAAGATATGTCGACTTCAGCTACGTTATTCTTGTAGCTGAAGTTCCGTATCTTAGATCGACCCCCCCCAGTGTAGACCAGCACTTAGAATCCTGAAATCTATCACCAAAGTTACTTTCCAGTTTCAGATTTGTAACCAATTCCTCCCCATCAGTCAGACATTTTAGATTTGATTCTATCTCCCTGGTTACTTCCTCCACTTTCTGAAATAAAATACATTCCAAGAACTTATTGGACATTCTGTGTTTTGCCATATTACTTTCCCAACAGATGTCTGGGTAGTTAGAATCTCCCATTAATATCAGGTCTTGTGTCATGGATATTTCAGGTATTTGTTCTAGAAATGCCTCATCCACTCCTCCGGATGACCTCTACAATGATGTCAAGTATCAAAGGGGTAGCCATGTTAGTCTGGATCTGTAAAAGCAGCAAAGAGTCCCGTGGCACCTTATAGACTAACTCAGGAACCAATCCATGCAACAAACCTCAATGCCAACTCTGCCCACATATCTACACCAGCGACACTATCACAGGACCTAACCAGATCAGCCACACCGTCAACGGTTCATTCACCTGCATGTCCACCAATGTAATATATGCCATCATATGCCAGCAATGCCCCTCTCCTATGTACATCGGCCAAACTGGACAGTCCCTATGTAAAAGGATAAATGGACACAAATCAGATATTAGAAATGGCAATATACAAAAACCTGTAGGAGAACACTTCAACCTCCCTGGACACACAATAGCAGATTTAAAGGTAGCCATC
The DNA here is from genome assembly GCF_002925995.2 of Terrapene triunguis. Taxonomy (NCBI): domain Eukaryota; kingdom Metazoa; phylum Chordata; order Testudines; family Emydidae; genus Terrapene; species Terrapene triunguis. Next base: position 16,131 of record NW_020664765.1, read on the forward strand.
CTGCAGCAAAAAAAACTTCAGGACCAGACTTCAAAGAGAAACTGCTGAGCTTCAGTTCATCTGCAAATTTGACACCATCAGCTCAGGATTAAACAAAGACTGTGAATGGCTAGCCAACTACAAAAGCAGTTTCTCCTCCCTTGATGTTCACACCTCAACTGCTAGAAGAGGGCCTCATCCTCCCTGATTGAACTAACCTCGTTATCTCTAGCCTTACTCACTCTTGCTTGCATATTTATACCTGCCCCTGGAACTTTCCACTACATGCATCCGAAGAAGTGGGTATTCACCCACGAAAGCTCATGCTCCAATACGTCTGTTAGTCTGTAAGGTGCCACAGGACTCTTTGCTGCTCTAAATGACATCACTCCTGCTTTTTCTCCTTTTATCTTCAAAGAGAGACTTTGGCCTGCTGTGCCTCTCACCTTCTTCTGGACCTGAGAACAAGTGTATACATTCTTGATACACAGTGCAACACCTTCTCCTATTTTTCATCTGCCTGTCTTTCATGAACAAGCTGTACACTTCTATACCAGTATTCCAGTCCTGAGATTTATCCCACATTTTCATAATTTCACTTACTCAATAATACTTCCAGTACTCACTGTTTATTCCCCATACTCCTTACATCTGTGTATAGATATCTAAACTGTTGATCGGATTCCCCCACAGTTATCCCTTTTGTTGTTTCTATGACTCTATTGTAGTTTTCCATTCCCCTCTCCCAACATTAAGCCCTCTGTTAATGTCATCTTTTTTATACCTACCTGTGGGCTTCTGTCACCTGCCCTCATAGAATCTAATTTAAAGCCTTCCCCACTAAGCGGGTAAATTGGTGTGCAAAGATTCTCTTCCACTTCTTGGTCAGGCAGACCCCATCTCTTTCCAGCAAACGTTCATTGTGGAACAACATCCCATGGCCAATGGAAGCTGAAGTCCTTTCATTGACTGTCACAACCATGGATTCATCTCCAGGAAGTGCAAGTCCCTGCCTAGCCCTTTGCCCTCAACCAGGAGGATGGAGGAAAACACCACCTATGCCCCTGATTTCTTTATCCTTGCTCCCAGAGCCCTGTAGTCACTGCTGATCTGCTCAGGGTCATTAGTGCCCATGTGGATGAATAGCATGGCAGCCAGTATCAAGCGGAGTGCCCCAGGGGTCAGCTCTGGTGCCGGTTTTGTTCAACATCTTCATTAAATGATCTGGATGATGGGATGGATTGCACCCTTAGCAAGTTCACAGATCACAATATGCTGAAGGGAGAAGTAGATATGCTGGAGGGTAGGAATAGGGTCCAGAGCAACCTAGACAAATTGGAGGATTAGGCCAAAAGAAATCTGACGAGGTTCAACAAGGACAAGTGCAGAGTCCTGCACTTAGGATGGAAGACTTAGAATCCCATGCACTGCTACAGGCTGGGGACCGAATGGCTAAGCAGCAGTTCTGCCGAAAAGGACCTGGGGATTACAGTGGATGAGAAGCTGAATATGAATCAACAGTGTGGCCTTTTTGCTAAGAAGGCTAAGGGCATATTCGCTGTATTAGTGGGAGCAATGCCAGCAGATCGAGGGAAGTGATTTTTCCCCTCTCTTCAGCACTGGTGAGGCCACATCTGGAGTATTGCGTCCTGTTTTGGGCCCTCTCCTACAGAAAGTATGTGGACAAATTGGAGCGAGTCCAGCGGAGGGCTGATTAGGGGGCTGGGGCACATGATTTATGAGCAGAGGCTGAGGGAACTGGGCTTATTTAGTCTGCAGAAGAGAAAAGTGATGGGGGATTTGATAGCAGCCTTCAACTACCTGAAGTGGGGTTCCAAAGAGGATGGAGCTTGGCTGTTCTCAGTGGTGGCAGATGACAGAACAAGAAACAATGGTCTCAAGTTGCAGTGGAGGACGTCTAGTTTGGATATTAGGAAAAATTATTTCACTAGGAGGGTGGTGAAGCACTGGAATGGGTTACCTCAGGAGGTGGTGGAACCTCCATCCTTAGAGGTTTTTAAGGCATAGCTTGACAAAGCCCTGGTTGGGATGAATTAGTTGGTGTGGTCCTGCTTTGAGCAGGGGGTTGGTCTAGATGACCTCCTGAGGTCTCTTCCAACCCTGATATTCTATGATTCCATGATTCTATGAAGTAGTCAGAAAGATGGATGCACCATGACTGCCTTTCCATAGCATCTTGGATGCAAGCTCCAGGAAGGCAGAACATCTCCCCGGACATCATGTCAGATCGGCAGATGGATGCCTCTGTTCCCATCAGAAGAGGTTCCCCAGTCAGCACCACCCAATGCCTCCTCCTTTTGGGTGTAGTGGCCATGAGTTTCTCAGCCTTGGGGGCAGGTGGATCCTCTGCCTTAGCCATTGGAGTCTGCTCCTCACCTCCTGTTGCCAGTACCGCATACTGGTTCTTGGCCATGGTGGATGGGGGACCTGAGGTGGCGAGCCAGTTTCATCCCTGCAGACCAACTGGTTTTTATTTTCCCTCTGGTGCCACGGTAGTCATCTGTTAAGAAGCTAAACTAGTCAACCTTCCATTTTAATGTTTTCCATCACATCTCTGGTGCTTCTCCACCTGTAGGTTTAACAATCTTAGATTCCATGACACTTGCATATCAGTAAGTGAGTGATAAATGGAGTCTAACTCTGTATGAAGGAGCCTCACTTGCACATCATCACTGAATTGTATCCATTGTGCAAGAATCTTCCTCAATAATTGCTAACAAAGAAACAGCCAATTAATTACAATAGCACCCACACTTAATGTATAGAATCCATAAAATACACAAAATTCCCCTAGGGGAAAAGCAAACAAACATGATTTGAATATAAAGGGAAAGTGGTGTAGGCATAATACTTTGCTATAGAACAAGAGTCCTCATGCCAGCATCAAAATACCAGCAACCATGTCTTTGCTTGTGAATCTCAAGTCAGTTTGTGATGCACTAGATGCAAAATAAAACTACAACAGAAAATCGATTATCATAAGTTGACCTTAATACTTCTAATAAAATAACATCTAGAGACCCCAATCAGGTATGGCCTCATTTATATTAGGTGGTGCACAAACACATCATAAGAGAGAGATTACAAACTTAATACAGACAAGACACAATAAATGGAGGAAATGGAGGAGGGAGGACAAGGGTAACAGCAACAGAAGAAATGTAAACTGTATTTCTTTTTAAGGATGGAAGTTTCTTTGCCCAGCAAATTGGTTTCTCCATGGAGAGAAATGTTACCGCTTTTCTACTGAATACAAACCTTGGCTGGAGAGTCGAAAGGCCTGCTCTTCTCATGGCTCCAGTCTCCTCCTGATAGAAAACATAGAAGAGCTGGTAGAGTATCTTTGTCTTTGGAAAGCTGCATATTCAAAACAGCCATTTGAAGATTTGTCAGTGAAAAGAGGATTGTGGAAAATGAGATTTGGCTTCATTTGGTGTCTTGCTTTTTCTTGAGGGCTAATTCCCTTACACCGCCTCATCTCTCCCCAGCATTAGAGCCATAATTGAACCCTAAATTAAATTAAAAAGCACCTGATGCAAGGCAAACCCCCAATGTCACCAGTACTTTTCATATCAAGCTACATCTATTACTGTAGTATAAGAAAAACCTGTACATCACTCCGGGCATTTTTCTCTGTCTCAGAAGTGATCTAGGGGAGGTATTGCCCTCTAGACAAGAGAGGGAATAGAGATTAACCAACAGAGAAAGCTGTCACAATTTCTACAGCAAACATGCTTGGAGGAAATGAAGAATGTGATCAGTCTGGCCTATGGAGTTGATCAACCATGAGGCTGCCTCGGCATATTAACCACATCACTGTACCTGATATCCATACACTTGTGAAACGAGCAAATACCTGACGTACATACACCCATTAAATGAGCAGGGAGAAGAATTAACTGTCTTTGTCTTTGTACAGGATTTCATAAGCCCCCTTGCAACTTCTCACTGGATAGGATTATCACGTGACAAGACCGACAGGCCCTGGATGTGGGTGAATGGCACAGCTTTCTCCACCGACCAGTGAGTTCCAGACACAGCTAGAAACTTCTCATTTCAATGAAGTGCATTGATAGTGCCATGAGGGAGAGAAACCCAAGCTTCAATAACAAGAAGTGCATTATGTAATCACTGAAATGTATTTTAAAATTCTATGGGGACCCAATCAGCAGAGGATGGTGTAAGTCAAAGTTAAGATGTATTGATTAAAAGCTATAGGTAATGAAACACCAAAAGGGGAAGTGAGGTGGGTACTGCAGGTCAAGAATAAAGTGCACTGGCAGAACTGAGAGGAGTAGTGACTCAAAAAATAATGTAGAGAGGAGGTTGTGTGTCATGGCAGAGGTGCACTGGCAGATAAGTGAGAAGTGTGCACAACATGAGGTGCACCACTCCTGACTCTAGCCAAAGCAGTTATTCCCTGACATTCATAAATACCATGTTTACTGATGATTTTTTTCAGTAATGGCCCCTCTGCTTCTCCACAATTTCTCTGTTATTATTAAAATTATTTGTTTTTGCCATATGTTGGTTACTGATATGTTTACCTTGAAAAAATAAGGTAGTATTAGAGATATGACCAGAATGACTTGAAGTAACATTTTATTCTGTCATAGGTTTGCAGTAAAGAAAGGATACATTGATGGGAACTGTGCACGTGTCACAGGTGGAAAGCTCTCCTCTGGTCC